>NW_015388076.1:0-20539 GCF_001527695.2 Protobothrops mucrosquamatus | reverse complement strand
AAAAAAAAAAAAAAAAAAAAAGAGGCTATTTGAACCTGTGCTGCAATGCAATTTTAAAAGACAGGAGGCTACCCCCTCTTTTTTTCTCATTAAACAAATAATAGATTATAAACTAATAGTCAAAAGCACAAAGAAAGGGAAAATTGAAGATAAATAGAAATCAAGAGTTAACACAGTTTTTCAAGATCCAAGGATAGAAGAATATAAAAGGTTGTAGCTGAACAATGGTTAGATAGAAATGGAAATGAAAGCCATGCTATTTGATCAATAGTTTCTTCAAGGTAGGATAAATAAAGTTGTCCAGGATTGCCTCTATAAAGACTAATGAAATAACATTTGTCTCAAAGACTCCATTGAGTTTCTTACAAGGATATGTACTTTGAAGAAGGAGAGTATTTCTAAAATGTCCCAACAAAAAGGCAGATTATGGACCTGCTTGGGAATACCAGCAAGGTACAAGTACAGATTAAGGGAAACCTGACTTATAAACAGTCCTAGTGGACAATCACTTAAATATGAGCCAGCAGTATGCAGCAGCCATCTAAAAAAAGCTAATACAATCCTTGGTTGTATAAAGCAATGCATAGAATCAAAATCTCGTGAAGTATTAGTACTGCTTTATAAAGCCTTAGTAAGACCACATCTGGAATACTGCATCTAGTTTTGGTCACCACATTACAAAAAAGGTGTTAGGACTTTGGAAAAAGTGCAAAGAAGAGCAACTAAGATGATTAAAGGCCTGGAGACTAAAACATATGAAGAACGGTTGCAGGATTTGGGAATGGCCAGTCTAAAAAAATGAAGGACTAGGAGTGACATGATAGCAGTATTCCAGTATTTGAGAGGTTGCCACAAAGACGAGGGGGTCAACTTATTTTCTAAAGCATCAGAGGGCAGAACAAGAAACAATGGATGGAAACTAATCAAGGAGAGAAGCAACTTGGAATTAAGGAAAACTTCCTAACAGTGAGGACAGCTTGCCTTCAGAAATCATGGGTGCTCCATCATTGGAGATTGTTAAAAAGAGACCAGACAATCAGTTGTGTGGAAGTCTAGAAGACCCTCAAGGCCTCTTCCAGCTGTATTCTGATTGACTGATTGATCCATGTAGCCAGTAGCTGGTAGAAAAGTGATATTGAACAGCTTGTCTCTTAACTACAATCTAGTGCTCAGCAGCAGCTTATAATATTCCTATTGCTGTAACTTCCTGTCAACCTGACTTTCTGTAGAGATTTCCTCTGCTTACTTGTCAAATTTGTCAGCATGTTAGTGTTTGTATGCTTTGTTCTTGTAGTGAAAGAGGTCACTGATGATAGAAGTCAAGATTTAAAGTATGGTCTGAAAAAATATTGATTTATGAGTAGATATTTTCCTTATGGATCAGTCACATAGAAGAAAAGATGAAATATCCCATAATATTTTTAAAACCACAATATGGAAATGTGCAGGAAGTACCAACCCTGATTTATACCCCAATCCTATAAAACTCTGTTAACTCCAACAGTATAAAGAATGCCTTTCATCTCTTCAAGGTAATGCTATACATGATTCTGTCAGTTTATGTACCTATGCATTTTCTTTTCTGTAAATAAAGTCTAAAAGTCCTTCCAAGGGATGCATAAGTAAGACAGACTGTTCAAATTTTATGCCATATATTTTTGTTCATCATGTTAATTCTTGGGACAAATTTGAACATTTAGGAAATCAGATTGTATCTATCTTCATTATTGAAGGACACTTATTTTTCCCATTAATCTTATGTTCATCTGATAATATTTTAGATAAATAATAGTTCAAAATATGTAAAGCTTTCTCTTAACTCAGGTATAGAAATAATAACAAATAAAATATTTATTTTATTTATCTATAATATTTCTATGCTGCCCATCTCCCCCACAAGGCTTACAAATTATAGAAACAAGTATAAAATAGTTAGAAGATTAAAACAAACCAATATTAAAATATTATTAAAAACTGTGTTTAAAACCACATCCACAAGAGATGAAATCTTCTTACTCCCTCAGTCACCTCCAGCAGTGAGCATCCCCTTCAGGACCCCAGTATTTTGTATTGCAAAGTATTTTGTAATACTTTACATATAAATGATGGACCTTAAAAAAGATCAAAGAGCCAATTCTCCCGCACTTCCTACCGTAAGGGATTATTTCTCTATTAGAAGATGTTTGTCTGTATTTTTCTTCATTCTCTCTATTTTGCCTCACACTTGTTGAATTTTCTGAAAACCAATTTGAAAATATCTGCAAGAATTTGAGATTTATGAATTACTTGATACATTAGAATAGCTGTATCCAAAAGAATAGTTACAGTATATAGATTGCTATGAGTGACTACTGTAAGTGGTGAAGACACTCGCCTCCTATTCAGAAGGTTAAGAGTACAATCCTAGATAGCAGCAGATGTTTCTCTCCTAGGGCAGAAAGAAAAAATATCTGCTGCGAACTCCACATAGTATCAGGAAGGGCATTCAGCTAGTAAATGCTCAGCTTCATCAGTCAACCTGATTCTTCCCCTAAAAAAGGTTTACCAGGGGTTACATAGATTGCTACACAAAACAGACTCCTGAACTACATTGATTTATGTTATAGCACAGCAAACTGAGAGCAAAAACGGATAACTCTTTTGGCAGCATGATCCAATCTCCAGGAAATTTTGGAGGTGCCTTTCAGAATTAGAACTAATATATTTAAACATGAAAACTGTGTTAATATTATTTATTATTATGGTTCATCAGCCAGATATTCAGACTGGATTCGGCATTTTGTTCACCTATTGAGTCCTTCCCAATGGTGGGAAGGACTCAATACCTGCAGTGTTACCTTGAACACCTTCAATGGTGTTCAAGGTAACACTGCAGAATGTAAGCTGTTGTGAGTAAAGCTGCCTTTTGCAAATTGACTGATGGTGAGTTTATTAATGCTGATGATGTTCAAGTGCTGCTCCAAGGGAAGGAAAGAAAAAGGAAAGAAAGAAAGAAAGAAAGAATAGAAATATATAATTGAATTCCAACCTTCTTTTAAAGAGGCCATTGCAATCTCATTGTTATACATAAATCCATTCAGCCCCTCATTTATTCTACATCTTTATAAAGCTTCAGATCTATAAATCATCATTTCATTTCTTATTTCAGTAAAAACTCCCTATACAGTTTTCACTCTTTCAAAAAGTTTTTGTTGTTGTTTTTTCCTTTGACCAACAGGTCAATTTTTGCCATTTCTGCAAAAGCTGACATTTTCACAATCCATTCCTCCAGCTGTGTTAGTCTTTTCTATTTAAAAATGAAGTCAAGTAGAGCCTTGTTGAAGTCAAACAGATAGTGTCGTGATGAAGTGCAGGTGTTAGAACATTAAAATGAGCAAAGGCAAAAGTTTCAAAAGATAGGTCAACCACATATGGTGATTACAAATCCATTTGCTTCAGTTCAAATTTTAATAATGAACTCTTCTTTGTGTAAGCAGAGACGGAGATATACAAGTTCCTTTAACAAAATAATTTGATAGTCTATTTATATATCACTTTTAGATCTGCCACAAAGAAATTCTCATTGGTTACAGCAACTTCTAAAAAGATAAAAAAACAAAAACAAAAAACAAAAACCTAGATCTCACACAGCTAGGATGTCTAAATGTCTATTATATATTTTTTCAAGTAATAATTAAAATCATTGATACAAATGTCATTGCCATGAAAGTAAAAAAAATGATGCATTGCTCAAGGAAGGAAGGAAGGAAGGAAGGAAGGAAGGAAGGAAGGAAGGAAGGAAGGAAGGAAGGAAGGAAGGAAGGAAGGAAGGAAGGAAGGAAGGAAGGAAGGAAGGAAGGGAGAAATTTGGAACAAGCCATCCATTCAACATGTTTTATTAGAATATTATTTGAAAAAGTGGACTATTAAGAATATTGTACAACAAAAAGCGTGCCTAATCTTCTTTACATTATTTTCATTTCACTGTTGAACTGTTGAATAGCAATCCTTCTGCATTACCTTGAACTTTGAAATGACATAGACCCTCACCTATATGGTTCAATCAAATCAGATTGCCATGGAATCTGAAAAGCTTGTTGGAATAATCTGACATTTTAACAGGTTGCCAGATGCAGGACATCTGAACCATTTTGAAAATAATGAGAGCATTTTCACTAAATACAGGGCCCTACTGTTGGCTCTATAATGACAATTGTTTCATGTCAAATAGCAAAGTTATTCTGAAATATTTTTAGGTTTGGAAGGCGGGGAGAAATTATTGGCTTCCAAAAGATGAAACAACTGCAAAACAAATATGAAATTATTCCAGCTACAGTACATATTATTATTTAGAAAGCAAGTGTGTAGCAGATATTCAGATTTTCAATGAAAGAACAAAGATAAAAATATAGCTGCTGTATCTATGTGCTTTAACTTGTATAGTGGAATTAATGTTGTACATACAATCATATTTCATATTCAGATCATGAACTATTAAATGGAGATTAATAAATTAATGATACCAATTTTCTATGGGAATTTACATTAACTTGTTAGCTAGAAATAAGTTAGCTAGAAATAAGTGTTTAGATATAAAATTTCACAGATCATAGAAGAATAATCTTGGAAAGGAGCTTGGAGGGCTTATAGCCCAACCCCCCGCTTGAGCTGGAGACCCTATACCATTTCAGACAAATGGTTGCTCAGTCTCTTTTTGAAAGCCTCCAGTGATGGAGAACCCACCACTGGATTTATAACTAATTTATAACTACTTATCTCTGTTGTAGGTTTTATGTCATTTTCTGTGAAATTTGGCTCCCATATGACTCAAGGTACTTTTACAAAGCCAATCCCATCACTTTCCAAACACTTACCAAATCTTAGATATCAGTTTTCTCTCAAGCATCTGTTAAGAGATTTTCATGAGTCATCCAATGGTCACCCATTGGATGGGTGACCATTGGATATATATATATAAAAACTGGCACTGAGCCAGTTATATGCTCCTGCCCTATCCTTGTTTCATCATATTTGTTACTGTCAAGGAGAATACAGCAATGGAATGGATGCATCTGATCCATTTAGGAAGCCTGGTAAAAGTACACCATGCTACAATGGCAACTTAAATGGTGAAAGACAGGAGACAGTCAAGGATCTGGGAGACAAGGTGCAGCAGAAAAATAACTGTTTTCTAAGTTCTAGGGAGCTCAAGCATTTGCAATTTAAAATGCAGCTTTTACATTTTTTCCCTGAGCCACTTCTAAACAAAAATAAATTGACTCAATTGATCAATAGCAGACTGAGGTTCACAGAAGCAGTGTATCCCATGTGTATAATAAATACGTTCTTTTTTTAAAAGAAAAAAATATGATTTTCTGAAACTGACTAAAATAAATACTTACCTGGATGTACCCTGAAGGCAGTGCGATGTGATATGATCACTTTTTTTTTTGCATGCACATTTTCAGTGATCACATAAATCTGTCTTCTAGAGTATGGGTTCAGTAACTGAGGTTAGGAGCTCTCCAAATAAACTTCATAAAAGAACAAGCAGAAAACTTAGTCTTTAATTTCTTTTTCCCTTGTTAATAATCCATTTTTTGCAAGAATATCCTGTTCATGCCTGAGATGAGAAACAACAAATAAACCTGTTCATTCATATTGGAAACAGTCTAGCAAATGAACATCCACCCAAGTCCATTATGTGAGATGCAAGGTGTCTGTTTGCTTATAGAATGTTCAGTTTGTGTGACTAATGGACTGTCCTCTGGAGAGAAGCAATTTAAACTGGAGACTTGACTATGCCAACTGAAAAGGAACTGAGCATTTTGGAAGAGAAATAAACATTATTGACTTTAAATGGACTAAGCACCTCAGCAAGTGATGTGTGCCAAAGGAATGCTATTTTCCAGATATTCATTTATTTGTTTAAACAGTTATCTTTAGATGTGCAAATGCAAAACCAGAAATATTTTATATTGAATGTGTTGTCATATGGATGGAAGGGTGGATGGATGGATGGAAATAGAGATGATGATAATGATAGATAGATAGATAGATAGATAGATAGATAGAGAGAGAGAGAGAGAGAGAGAGAGAGAGAGAGAGAGAGAGAGAGAGAGAGAGAGAGAGAGAGAGAGAGAGAGAGAGAGAGAGAGAGAGAGAGAGAGAGAGAGGCAGGCAGGCAGGCAGGCAGGCAGGCAGGCAGGCAGGCAGGCAGGCAGGCAGGCAGGTAGGCAGGTAGGCAGGCAGACAGACAGACAGACAGACAGATAGACAAATAGATAATGGGATGAATGGATGGATGGATGGATGCATTCATCCATTATCTGTCTGTCTGTCTGTCTGTCTGTCTGTCTGTCTGTCTGTCTGTCTGTCTGTCTGTCTGTCTGACTGACTGACTGACTGACTGACTGACTACATGCATTTTTGTAGGTTAAGGTGCCAAGCTAGAAGTAAGGAGTCTGTGATTTCTAGTTGTACCTTAGGCAGGAAAGCCAGTTGTATGTCACTCCCTCTCAGCCCAACTCATCTTACACTGTTGTTGTTCTGGGGGGGGGGGAGAAAGAAGAAAGAGTATTGTGTATGTTCGTTACCTTCAGTTATTTATAAAAATAATAAAGGAAGGCTTTAAATCAAAAAGTAAAATTATTTAATGCAAAGTGTGTGGATATTTTTCCACGGGCCTTCTGCAAATATACAATGCTGTGCATAGTTTTCAACTAAGAAATATTTGGAGACAAATGCAAGCATTTGATACTGCAGTTGTTTTTGTTTCATAGTATTTTTTTTCTAATACTTCTGTTTACTTGTAACTTTCAGCTTTTCCAATCTCTTACTTCCCTTAATGTACTGAACCAAATGTTCTCATTATATAAAAGGGTTGGATTAACATTTTTCATAGGATGAGTAAAAGATAATTGAAATATTATGGGGATAGATCTGGTCCATGGGTCACTCGAGGGCAGTTTCTATGCCAAATTATACCTCAATTTATGGTTTTACTTGATCATTTGTTTTAAACCAAACTCTGCTTTCCACCTCTGCTATTCACTAGCTGTGCTATAATTTCAATTTTTTATTTGTTGTCTTTATCTAGGGTTTTTTATCTTATAAACCAAAAACAGCATTAGATTATTTATTGGATAGGAATGAAAGATAAGGAAGACAAACAGAAGTTGGGTGATTACAAAACATTCTTCGGAGCTCAATTTTTCACCCGAATTGCTGTTCCTTCAGAACTACCATTAAATAGATTTTGTTCAACTGAGTATTAGTAGAGATTTTCATCAGCTCATTCCTCTGCTACTATAGATATTTGGAAAACAACAAGCACTATTCCAGAATTATTCCTCTACAGAATTTTGTGACAATAGCAGAATTTGGATCCTTATTCTTCGCTCTCCATATGTGAAGGCATCACAAGTTTCTGTCATAGCTCCTGATAAACTAAATCCCTCACGCTAAGACTTTAAAATCTTGTGTTTTCCATTGATGCATAGCTAGTGCATTGAACCACTTGATGAATTAGTTACTTTCAAATGAATATGACAGGATTGTCAATTTATGAAAGGGATTATTTCATTCAAACTTACTTTGATTCGGAGAAGGAATAGTGATATAGCTGCTAGGGATATACAGATCAACGAACAGCTAAACAAAGCCATGCATGTTGTTAATATTATATATATGTTTTCTGAATACATGATAGTGATTACATGATAGTGAATATCATGTAAATGATATGGATTTTACCACTTTTGTTTTAATAATTGATTCTTTAAATCACTATGCTGTCTTTTTTTTTTTTAAGTAAATTGGAGGCTTAGCATTCAGGGATAGGAAGGGAATACGCATAAGAAAAAAAGCAAGATTTTTTATTTATTTTTTGCCTTTTTTCCCCTTAGATAATGAAAACACTGGGATAAAAGAGAGCAAATTTGGTGCAGTGGTTAAGAGACTGGGCTAGAAACCAGGAAACTGTGAGTTCTAGTCCTACTTTAGGCATGAAAACTGGTGGGTTGACATTGAGCCAGCCCTTCTATCTCAGTCCAATCCATCTACTAAGGTTGTTGTGGTGGATAAAATAGGAGGAGGAAGGAGTATTAAGTATGTTTACTGCCTTGAGTTACTTATAAAATTGTAAAGGCGAGATAAAAGTCAGTTATACAAACAAACCAAGGATAGTGAAAAATAGCTGTAAAAGCCCATCTATACTCTCTTTTGAAAATGCCTCAACATAAACTACAAATACATTTTTCTTATTATGAAATATAAATTATCAAATACTGAACGAATGATCAGGTAGTCATGTAATAATCATCCAGTTCTATTGTATTAGAGGCCAATATTGTACATACTTAATAACTGTATTACCACTGTCATTCCTGACCATAATGAAGAAGATAATTAAAGAGAGCAAGCAGCTGCCTTGCATCTCTGCAGTCCATACAGAGGTAAACAACCAGGAGAGAAAGTTGATTTTCCCTTTTTCCAGCAACAAAGTTACATATTCTTCAAGCCACTGACAATCACTCCAATCTGAGTTCTCCTGATCCTTGACAAACAGATAGGAAAGAACAATATTTCCATGATTTTTTAAAAAAGAAATTACCCCAACGTGCTCTCCCACTCCTGCCAGGTACTTGTACTAATTTTGAGGAAGAAGACAATTTATACTACACAAAACTGTTCCCAAATTTGTGCATTTTCCTGTAATGCTTATTAATTTTTGTGGAATTTCTTTCAAAATAATGCATGACAACCAAATTCTGTTAATGGCTTTAATGTGGAGTCCAATCTGAAAGTTATGGGATTTTAAGGGGGAAAAAAATCCAAAACATATTACCGTAAGACAAATCTGAAACAGTAATTTCTTTCACTTTCCTATGTGTTATATTTTATTTCTGGCAATGTCTTCAAATGAACAAATTGTGGTGCACTGGGTTCTGGCAAGGCAATTTGTGATTCATATTCATGCCATCTGAAGCCCAAAAGGAAACTCCTGAAATTAAAGATTTATAATTTTAAGTGATCTGACTTGATTCATATTTTCCAGACTACCAAATATATGCAAAGAGATGCATGTGTTGCATAAATTTGGACATTTTGTTTTGCTTTCCAAAATGCTAAAGATAATTGATAGCATAGATGAAAAAGATGATGTGCTTATTTGAATCTACTGTAAGAGAAGAACAGGCAGACCTAGGGAATGGAGTTAAACAAGTAATCATTATGTTCCCACAGTCTAACTCCAACCATTCTTGAATTCCTTGGACAGTTATCAAGCACCATTATAATGTCAGGCCCAAAGAATTTGGACCATATATTAAGTTGCAGTTCAGAAGATGTATTGCAACCTATAGGCAAGAATCTACTCTACTAAAGTTCAGCACTAAATTGTCACCAGATAAGTGTCAATGGAATTCAAGAGGGGTTGGAACTAGATTGTTTCTGAGAATGTAATGACTCTCATCTGATGACTTGTTTAACTCCCCCCCCCAGCTCTGCCTGCTCTTCTACATCTATTTCTCTACTTTCAGTGCTGGTTCTCACTGTTGTGAGTGATTCCTGGCAGCTGCCCGTGGGTGTTGGATAATGATATTGGACTGGTACCACCCAACAATATACCGTGTTTCCTGGACTGCATAAAAAGAGAGAGTATGTGTAAAACAGATTTTAATCAATTATTGCTTGTATATGTTTGACATTCTTCATCTGATTCCAAGTTTAAAATACAAAAGAGATATTATAATATAACCTTTTAATATCCTTTTTATGGTACGGGTGGCAGTCTTACAAATTTTTTTAATCAGATTCAAAAGTCTTTTTAAAGCCATTTATTTAGATCTTTTTCGGGGTTGCTGCTATAAGTTATAAAGTAGTTGGCAGCAGGAGAGTGAAAGTATTTTTAGAGTGATTATTCCAGTGTCCTTTCACTTACAGGAAGTGATTTAATTTGTAAAACATCTTAGCCTCTAATGTAGAAAATTGATTTCCTTTTTACAATTTCACTTCTGACCTATTCTTTTTAATTTAGTCTGAGCTTTACATCTTTGAATCCTTAGCCCTACATTACAAATAGACTATAATTCAAAATGCCATTGGTTCCCTTGGAGAAACAGAAGCCTTAATTTCTAGAACTATCACGAAAGAAAAAAAAAATTATATTACTTAGGTAATTGCATTGGTATTACTTAGCTATTGACAAATGAATTGACATCCTCTAGGGTAACCACATTTCTATGTCAGCCAATAAATCATTTTTACCTTGCATACTTCATGTTCAAGATTAAACAATATGTTTAGGGGAATAGGGTTGAATGAAATAGAAAAAAAGTGATGATCTAACACCTCACACTTTGGCAAAGTGTAAAGTTTCAAAGGCAAAATGTTACCAGTAAACTGTTAGCAGCTGAGTGAGTGATATTTTGAGAAGCAATGTTACATTTAAGACACTGCAAGCGGCTTGTCTTTTAATTTGGGATTTTTGTTCCAATGAACCAGTCCAAAATTGAAATGAGGACTTGGCAGAGATTATCTGCTTCTGTTCCTGAATCTAAACTATGATTTGGGGGTGGTCCAGGTCAGTCAAGAAGCAACTTGATCTGATGAGAAATTCAGCTCTGGCACAAGTTTCAAGAGTGGGGAGGGTGCTGTGTTCTGTATAATGGGAAACCATTACAGGTTGTCAGATTTTGATTTTTGTGACAACATGAGACAATTTACAGGAAAGTGAAAAGTTTTATGAGGTGAGGAAGATTATCAAGTTTGTCATTTTTAACCTTTCTGTTTCCTAAAATATGATCTAAAATGATTCTTAATCTTGTAACTGAAATTAATGAAATGTACTAATATGGGGAACATTGGTGTAAACATTTCAGACTGATATTCTGAACAGGGAAAGATATTTATAAGGAAGGAACCATGACCTTCTTTCTGAATGCGATGGAAGTTATTGTCATTCACTGGTCATTTTCATAAATTATTTAATTCCTTAAATTAGATCAGATTGTGTATGTGTGTGTGTGTGTGTGTGTGTACACACACACACACTATATTATACTATATCATAGTATATACATATACTACACATATAGTACATATAGTATATACTATATACTATATTATATAGTACACATAGTATATGCTATACTGTATAATACACACACACACTATATCATATAAAATAAATAGCATATCATTTGATTCCTAATTATTTTCTAGTCCTCTCAAGAAGCTGGGATTATGATCTGAGTGCAAAGACATGATTGGAGTGATTGGGGGCAGATTTGTATATTATTTACAGAATAATAAAATAGTCAATTTGAATTCAGTCTTAGAGGACTTCTAGTCTAACCCCCTGTTCAAGCAGAAGACCCTACACCATTTCAGACAAATGGCTGTCTGATCTGTTCTTAAAAACCTCAAGTAATGGAGCATCCACGACTTCTGAAGGCAAGCCATTCCACTGATTAATTGGAAACTAACTGTCAGGAATTTTCTCTTATTTATAAGTTGGATCTCTCCTTGAAAATTTTCCATCCGTTGCTTCTTATCTTGCCTTCAGGTGCTTTGGAGAATAGGTTGACCCCTCCCTCCTCTCTGTGGCAGCCCCCTAGATCAGGGGTTCCCAATCCCTGGTCCAGGGACCAGTACCGGTCTGCGGCATGCCAGCAATCGGTCCACACAAACAAGCAAAGCCCCTCCGTGGGATGCAGGCAGCACACAAAAACACCCACACTCTGGTCCATGGAAAAACATTTCTCCACATAACGGATCCCTGGTGCCCAAAAGGTTGGGGACCTCTGCCCTAGATATTCAAAGACTGGTGTCATATCATCCCTAGTCCTTCTCTTCATTAGACTAGACATAACCATTTCCTACAACTGTTCTTCATGTGTTTTAATCTCCAGTCCCCTAATCATCTTTGTTGTTCTTCTCTGCACTCTTTCTAGAATCTCGACATCATTTTTATATTCTGGTAACCAAATTTGGATGCAATATTCTAAGGCATTATAAAGCAGTACTAAAAGTTCACATGATCTTGATTCTATCCCTCTGTTAATGCAGCCTAGGATTGTATTGGTTTATTTGGCAGCTGTAGTACATCACTGGCTCATAAATTGGTGTTCACTGAGACTCCTAGAATGCTCTTACAGTCACTACTAATGAGCCAGGTACCAACTATTCTATACCTGTGCATTTGTTTTTTTGTACCCTCTGTCCCTCCCTCCCTCCATCCCCCCCTCATGTTTTGTAATGCACTCTACTTAGAGTGCACAACCAAATTAATTGTGTATTGTAGTAATTACATATAGTTACAGCAGTAATGAAACTCTTATTTTAACTGTGCTTAAACTGTGAACAATTGTGAACAATATTAGGTAAGCAACTGGAGAGAGGGAGTTCAAACAGTTCAGAAATATATTTCAGTCTAGAATGCCATAGCTCTTCATTTTTCAATATGACAGTAGTCATGTTAAAAAATATTTTTTGAATATGTGATAAAAGACACATGTACTTTAGCTTTCAGAATTTATCCGTGTGTGTATTAAAATTGAGGTATAAAATATACATTGCCTCATACTGCAGTCAGGTGAGTTTATTTGTGCAGCAGACCAATATTCTACAAGTATAAAATAGTCTAAAAATCTTAGATTTTTTTATACTAGATAATTGGAAAGGCAGATAGGCAGCTGGAAGGATAGACAGAAGCATTTGTTTCACTTTTAAATCTGGTTTGAAACCTTTGATAGGATGGGAAAAAGCAGCTGTATGTCTTTACTTTTGGCGCAGTTTCTTGAAATCTTCAGGAAAAATATGGTATTATTTAGAATGAGGAAACAAAGAACACCAATTAAAATTGCACCATAAACGCCTCTCAACATTATATACTACACCCACACATATTCAGAGAGAGAAGGAAAAAGTTTAATAAATAAATAGAATAGTTTATACAGCTTGCAGCCTCTAGCTTAGGTTCAGAGTTAGGGACAGAAAGAGGAACCGCTGAGTGCTAGCAGCTCTCTATAAAAGAAAACAAAGAAATAAAGTGATAAAGCACCACTATAAAACCAACAGAAACCATTTCAAACAGAGCAAGGAATAAAATCCTTCAGTACAGAAATTTAATCCTTATACATGAACCTCAAAATAATTGTGCTTTGCTCAGAATTCTTAAATGGCCTGATGGGATGGAAAAAGAACAACAAAATGAGAAAAAAAATAACCTCTATCCCCACTGATTTTTCACAGATATTTCAAAGAACTGGTCACAGTTCACATGGAAATAAATGCTTTCCTTCAATACATCCAAGTGAGAGAAACATTAGAAGGAACAAATCTGGTTAGCATTAGTCTTTTCCTAGGAGAAAACAAATCCACTATGAAAACAGCAATAAGCTTTTGGTACATACAAAACATCTTGACTGGGACCTTCAGAAAAAAAACAATGTCCATCACATAATTAAAGAGTAGCCCCTATTTATATAGTTAGCCAATTTGGTCCAGTATTTAAGGCACCAGATTAGAAATCAAGAAGATTGATGAGTTCCAGACCTGCCTTAAATTTGAAAACCAACTGGGTGACTATGGTCCAGTCATTCTCTCTCAGCCCAACTGACCTTACAGGGTTGTTATTATAGGGAAAATAGGAGGAGGATGGAGTATTGGGCATGCTCACCACCTTGAGCTATTTATAAAAATAATAAAGGTGAAAGGAAAAATAAATAAACAAGCAAACAGAAAACAAACAAACTAACAAATAAATAAATAAACAATCTGCTGTGTTGGAATGCTAATTTGAAAAGAAGGTTAGATGATCCAGAGCTAGGGTCCCAAACTCGCCTATTAAAATTTAAAATTCACTGCCAATAAATCATATATATCAGTGTTTCTCAATCTTGGCCACTTGATGCTGGCTGGGGAACTCTGGAAGTTGAAGTCCACAAAGCTTAAAGTCATCAAGGTTGAGAAATAATGATATATAGCAATAGCATTTAGACTTATTTACTGCTCCACAGTGCTTTACAGCACTCTCTGAGTGCTTTACAATGTCAACATATTGCCCCCCAAATCTGGGTCCTCATTTTATCAAAATCGGAAAGATATAAGGCTGAGTCAACGTTGAGCAGGTCAGGATCTAATTCCTGACAGTGGGCAGAGCTAGCCTGCAATACTGTGCTCTAACCATTGCACCTCCACAATTCATATACTCCCAATTTTCACCTCTAAACTGGCAAGAAAAGAAAAATCAGATTTGTCAATATCTCTCACATCTTGAAAAGTAGATAAATTAGGCTTTTTGTTGCTCTTTGTGGAAAGGTCTAGATATATCAAGCCCATCTGTGCTGTTTTTATATTTATTGAAAATTAATTGTGTCAGTGATGGTACCATCCTAAGTATGCTTATCAATTTCAAAATATGATAGAGCTAAATGAAATAGATGAATTTGATATCACCTTGACTTAACAAAAATAATTTAAGCTTGACCTAATATAAAGTTTAAGTAGATGGGATTTAAAACTGCTGAAGACTTCAGAAGACAAAGCTGCTATTAATTTCAGCAAAAAATTATAAATTTTTCTATTTGGCGATAAGTAAGTTTCCTACTTAGAACTATATTTTCATATAATTTTTGCAGAAGGTTGCAATTTATCTTCCTAACAATTCTGAATGTAAAATTTTCTGCTTAAAATTCAAATATTATTTCCCTTGATCACCTTGGGTCTCATCCACAGAATATGATATAAAAGCAAATTAAAATCTCCTTGGGAAATTGCATTGAATAAATCTCAATTACTAAGCTATAACAAAGATTCATGAACTTCCTTCAGACTTTAACATTTTTTAAGCAAACCAAGGTTAAGCTCATTGTATGAATTAATTACTGATAACCATATTTTACAAATGATTACAATTATTATAAAAAATGTAATATAATTTCCTAAGCCATTATCTTCATTGGGTAAATGTAAGAAATGAAATACCAATCTGTAATTTCTTATGTCTCAATTAATTTTATAGTTCCTAATATTAGTTTTCTGTGAAATATTTATTTTACATATAAAACATATTTGTTTTTTAGAAATAATTTCTCTCCTTTTGAAGGGACGTGAAATCTGAGAATTCTTTTTTTTTTTTAAAAAAAAAAAATCTAATCAAAATATTTTTATTTCGTCTACAGTATATAAATTTTCTCCAAACCAATTAATAGTGTCTAGGTTAGAGATCTTGCCTTGTATACAATGGCATAAATATGCAAGAAATAGAACTAGGCTTTGGTTGTGCGTACTAGTCAATTTGAACATGAAAGTCTCAATTGAGATTAATATTTTTTAACCTATCTGGTGCTAACCAAGGATATGGAAGATTGCAGCATGGAAGGAAAGATGAGTAAATGATACAGAGGGAGGGAGGAAGGGACAAAAGGAAGGATGAAGAAAAATGTTTTGTGTCTATAGAACTAAGAAAAAAGAGAAAGGTTGTCTTCAATTTACGACTTAATATTGAGCCCAAAATTTCTGCTGCTAAGTGAAACGTTTGTTAAGTGAGTTTTGCCCCATTTTCTTGCCACAGTTGTTAAGGGAATCACTGCAGTTGTTAAGCTAGTAATATGGCTGTTAAGTGAATTCAGTTTCCCCATTGACTTGGCTTGTCAGAATGCTGCAAAATGCGATCAAAACCATCCTGGAATACTACAACGGACATAAGTATGAGTCAATTGCCAAGCATCTGAATTTTGATCAGCTGACCAAGGAGATGCCACAATGGCCATAACTGTGTAAAATAGTTATTTGTCACTTTTTCCAGTTTGTTGTGACTTTGAAGGGTCACTAAATGAACTGTTGTAAATCAAGGATTACCTGTAATAGATCTCACTGAAGATGTTTTTCTCTTAAGGAATAAAGTTGATGAATGCTAGCATGGAACTAAAGAGGTAGATTGAATAATGAATGAAGGGCTATGATGTATGCCACAAACTATGAACTGGTTGTAGACTTAGATTGTGTAGGAGCTTATGAATGATGATAATGGGAAACCCATGTATTATATTACTTTGGGGGAAAATATGCAACATTGTGAATAAGTGGAATCTAGATAAAAAATTATTCTCTTATATGGCACCAACGGATGGGTGGAACCACATGAGAAAGTAAGGTATGTGTTTAGAGACAGAAAAAGATAATTATATACAGACTTGTAACTCCTTACTGCAATGACATATTTTTATTTTATTTTTCCACTCATTTTTAAGCACTTGAGATGTATTTTTCTACTATGTATAGTACGTATTTCTGTGTCTTGTTTTGTTTTCCTTCTTTCTCTGTCATTGTTTTAATGCAATTAAAATTATTAAAAGAGAGAAAAGAAAAAAAAGAAAAATGCTGAATTGTGATAATCTGCTCTGAAAAAGAGCTGCTTGTTTTGATTATTTGATACAAGCATAAATATTAATATGCATACAGAGAAAAGGAAAGAATGTAAGCCTAAATGCATGATTGATTCAATTGCTTATAATAAAGGAGAGAAAGAATAAGTGTAGGATGCAATGACTGATAATGTAAGGGCTTTTTGCCTTCTATAAAATTAGTTCTATATCCTGCCTTTTCTCCAAGGGTTCAAGATTACTTACATAGGAAGGCTCTTTTTTAAGAAAAGATAAATCCCACAATAGCAATTTTGTGAGATGGACTGTATTGAGGAAGTCATTAAGTAGGTCATTTTTTCTGGCTGAGGATATACTTGAACCTCAGTTTCTCTACTCGTAGTCCAACATCTTAAACCCTACATTACAATGTGGATGACCAGTTTTGGTCACCACATTATAAAAAAGAAGTTGAAAAAGAGAAGAGCAACAAAGATTATTAGAGAAGACTAAAACATATGAAGGAATTGGGTATGGCTAGTTTAGTGAACAGAAGGACCGGGGTGACATAATAGCAGTGTTCCAATATTTGAAGGGCTGCCACAAAGAAGAGAGGATCAACCTATTTTCCAAAGCACCCAAAGGCAAGACAAAAATCAATGGATGGAAGCTAATCAAAGAGAGATCGGACCAAGAACTAAGGAGAAACTTCCTGACAGTGAGGACAATTAACCAGTGGAACAGCTTGTCTTCAGAAGTTATGAGTGCTCCATTGGTGGAGGCTTTTAAGAAGAGACTGGATAGCCATCTGTCTTTAATGTTATAGGGTCTCCTGCTTGAGTAGTGGGTTGGACTAGAACATATTCTGATAGAATATCTGATATTCTAGATCAGGGCCCCCCAATTCCCAGGCCACAACCCACTACCAGGCTGTGGCCTATTCAGAATTAGGCTGTGCGAGAGGCAGACTGGTGCACATGCGCAGTTCCCTTCTCTCCTCTTTTGAGCTGCACTTATGTGGCCTGCTTCTCCTCTTCCTCACCCCCCAGCCAGGTTGCCAAGCCACCTGTTCCTGATGCTCCAAAAGCTGAGCAGTGAGAGCAGAGACTCATGGTGCTTTAAGCCTTCCATCCCTTTGCAAAAGTTTTTGGCTTGGAGAAGCCTGAAGGAGCACAAAACTATGACCCAAGGACTTCTCTTCTCTCTTGTGTGAGTGGAGCTGAGCATACATGTGCACGCATGCTTGCCCATCGCTTGTGAAGCCCAGTTCCTCTTACTCCCCCAGCAGGGTCACCAAGCCCCCAGCAGGGCCACCAAGCCACAAAGGTTGGGGACCACTGTTCTAGATATTCTGATAGTCTGTTTCTACATTGTGGTTCATGTGTTATGGGAAACATAAATAGTGTGGTGTAACAATAGTCTTAGCAAAATCAAAAAGAACTTTCAACCCTTCCTTAAATATCTATCTATCTAGCCATCTGCCATCCATTTATCCAACTATTAATCCATCCAACCATGTCTGTCCATCAATCCATCAATCCATCAATCCATCTATCTATCTATCTATCTATCTATCTATCTATCTATCTATCTATCTATCTATCTATCTATCTATCTATCTATCTATCTATCATCTATCTATCTATCTATCTATCTATCTATCTATCTATCTATCTATCTATCTATCTATCTATCTATCTATCTATCTATCCAGTGCTTTTTTTGTAAAAAAAAAAAAAAAGGTGCCGGAACTCACACACATTATACAACCTGCCTTGCTTATCCTACAAAGTTCCATCCAAAAAAGGTGCTGGAACTCCATTCTGGGCGTTCTATGACAAAAAAAGCCCTCTATCTATCTATCTATCTATCTATCTATCTATCTATCTATCTATCTATCTATCTATCTATCTATCTATCTATCATCTATCTATCTATCTATCTATCTATCTATCTATCTATCTATCTATCTATCTATCAACTATATCCTGGTCCTTTTCATATTTTTGACACAGGTCCATCATTTTGCAATATTGCCTCTGGGATTGCCATCCTATCTCTTACATGTGCTTCGTCTCCCACTAAAACAAAAAAGAAACCTCTCCAGGCTCAATCACAATTATTCAGAATAAATCATCTTCCTGCGGAATAAGCCTCTCTTAATATTTATTCTGATCCATCCTAAATATTTAAATTGTCAGAAAATTACACTTGTAGCTCAACAATGTGTAATACGGGTCTTTTTTCCTTTTGATTTTTTTGCTTTCCTCAAAGACTTTAGAAATTGAAAATGTAAACATCTTATTAAAGATGCAAGATTATTTGCTTGAATGTTTTTTACCTGCTTTCCTCTGGTGTAATTCTTTGAGTATCTGAAAATAATAGGATTTGATTGCTAAAACCATATGAGAAGAAGCACCACATTGTATGCTAATATTAGATAGATAGATAGGTATAGATAGACATACAGACAGACAGACAGACAGACAGACTGGAAAGGAAGGAGGGATTCTGTTCAGTAATATTATAAATCTATTGGAAACAAAATCTCTGGCTAAGATTTCCATGCATAACATGGCTTTAACTGACATGGCATGATAGTCTGAAGGAGATGGTATATGCTGAAAATAAAGGCAGCTATTTAAGCTCTGATTAATTCCCAACAGGGAGCCAATTCCATCTCTCAACTGATCTGCTTTGGTGCCAAGACAAAGTAAATGTTATTTGAAAAAATACACCAGTCCTGTAGGATGAAAGCAAAGTGGTAGGCAGGGTGTATCTGACACATCCCTTTATTCTTCCATGCTGATCGTTCTAGTTCACTGTAAAAAAAAAAAAAGATAATGTTTCATTTTTCAGTGTAAATGCTTTATCCAAGGTGTTAACCTCCAGGGAATTAAGTACTTGAAGGCTTTTAAAACAGGATCAACCAAATTCATGGAGGGTTAGGCTATCAGTGGTTACTTGTTATGATGGCTGAATCTTGTGTGTTAGAAATCACGCCTTTGAATACCAATCATTGGGGAATAATACTGAAAGCCCTCCTATTGTCTTTGAATCATTTCATTTGCAATGGTTGTCTATTACAGAAAACAGGGCCTTACACTAATCAGGCCTCTGTGCATTGCATTCCTATGGCTATATCCTCAACCCACAATTTCATAGTTTTCCCAACTGAAAGCAGCACAAACAAATCAATAGGCAGTATTTGTGCAGCTATTTTTATGAGTCAAATATACAATTGCATATTTTATTTATTTATTTGTCATATTTGTATACCTGCCCATCTTACAAGAGGGCAGTACACAGCACATATTTTTTAAAAAGCAAACACACTTTAAAATTAACTATAAAAAGATACACAAAGGAGAAGAGAATGATATTAACCACAATAAGGGAACCTTCACAAAATCTCCTTGATCCCCTGGGATCCCCAGGGTTGACAACATGGTCAGATCTTGAGGGATAAAGCTAAGCTCACTTCCAGGGAGAGTAGTTTCCACAAGGTGAGTGCCGTAGCAGAGAAAGCCCACTTCCTGTAACATATAACACCCTACAGATCAGACCATAGCATGCCTTTTCCACTAGACCTGATGGGATGGTCAAATGCAATTGGAAAGAGGTGGTCCCTCAGATAACCCATGCCCATGCCATGAAGCACTTTAAAGGTCAAAACCAGCACCTTGAATTGTCTCAGAAGCAGACTGGCAACAAATATAGCTCATGAAACAACGGTAAGTATATTACTCTAGGGGCACACATAACTGCCTGTGCTGTTGTATTTTGCACCAGCTGAAACTTCCAGAAGTTAAGAAGAGACAACCGCTACTTGTCTGGAATTGTATAGGGTCTCCTGCTTGATCAGGGATTGGACTGGAAGACCTCCAAGGTCCCTTCCAACTCTTTTATTCCATTATTCCAGATACTTTTCAAGGGAAGCTCCTTGTAGAGAGCATTACAGAAATCCAAACTAGGGGTGATTAAGGCATAAGTGACTGTGATCAGATTCCCCCCCTCCCAATCTAGGAAGGGGTGTTACTAGGCACAAAAAGAAGCAGTGCAAAGGCCTTTCTACCCACTCTTTGAGTAGGAGTCATGAATCTAGGATGACCCTCAATGGGCACACAGGGTCTATCTGAGACATTGCCACCATATTTCGTACCAAAGATGGCATAGCCCTAGAATCAGAA
>NW_015388075.1:375245-402721 GCF_001527695.2 Protobothrops mucrosquamatus | reverse complement strand
ATCGGTTCAGACGCCGTGTCAAAGGAGGACACCTTGGCAAAGAAGGCAAGCAAGTTCCAGAGAGAGACAGACAGACACACAGACACACTGACAAACTGCCTTTAGCTTCTTCCTCTCCATCCAACTGCTGTTGCCACCACACAATGAATGCCAGGAGGAGGCCCGGGCGCTACCGATTTTTGTAAGCCGCCAAGGAAAAAGGCTGGATTTCCCCCCCCCCCCCATCCCCGTTTTTGGGGAACTCCGACCTCCCCAGGGAAAAAAAAGGAAGAAAACGGGAGGAATCTGCTGGTGGGAAACCACATCAGGGCGAGGGAAGAAAAACAGCTGGTGAAGCAGAAGGACTCTTTTTTCTTTTTCTTTTTTTTGCTGGGACTTGAGAAGGGGAAGAAAAGATTGGCGTGAAAATGAAGCCGGATCGAGGTAAATCAGTTTCTGAAAAAGCACATCCCTTTCTGGTGGTTTTATTGTTGGGCAAGTGGCTTTGTGATGTTACAGCAGTGTTGTTGGGAAATGGTTGGGTTGAGGTCCTAAATCTAAAAAAGAAACAAGAGGGGGGAGGGATTTGGAAAGGATCAGGAAGGATTAAAACTTGGAACTGATAATTAGGATATTGTTCTGACATGTTTTAAGACTGTTGGATGGATTTAAGTTTACTTCAAGAGCTGGGATATAGCTCATTATGGAAAATGTTAAGAAGTGTTTTTCTTAAGTTACTACCATATAATAAAAATAGTTATTATAATCGGGAATTGAGGAGCCAAACCATCTCCATGTAATGCACAAATGATGTCACCTGAAACTAATGCAAAACAGCTAAAGCCTATTTAAATTCCTGTAAACAATTCTGGTTGGATCTTTTTCAGTTTCATCCCTAATTGTGTTTAGATATAAGCTCAGTAGCACAAACAAGCACCAGTTCAGAATTCACACAGCCGTTTTCTAAGAAATTCCTTATCATTAACTAAATCGTGACTGCTAATGTTAAAAAAAAAGCCATTCAGGATTTACTGCTGAAAACTATTAAATAGACTGAAAAATATTTTCCGGTAACAACATATAGTACTTAATTCTTAGAACTCTGGCATCCAGTTGAATTGAGGATTACATTGTCAATTTAATAATACCCCACATTGGAGCAAAGGGCTGTCTGAACATTTGCTTTAATGTATATTTGTTATTTGGAACCTTAGGCTATCTATGGCAGGATTTACATAATGTGAATGTCCTTGTTTATATGGTTTAGCTCTTACTAAATTGTGATTTATGGTTTAGCATGTTGTGTCAAGTTAGCTAATTATGGTTTGTTCAACAACAAGCTGGTTAAACAAACCTTGGCTTGGACAGTGTTTGAATTCAGCTGCTGAATAGTTTCAGTTAGAATACCACAGATGCTGAGGAAAGTTAAGATACAGAATTGCTTTTTTAAAAATATAAGTATTTCTGCGGTTGCTTAAGGAGACAGGATACAAGTAAAAACATTTTAGTGTTTTATGGCTGCTTGGAAATTAAAAGAAGTGATATTGATGCAGCACAAGACATTTGAACATGACATTTGTAAATATATGCTAAATCTGGGTTAATCTGATTTATACCAATATTTAGAACTATTTAATCTGGGGTGCAGACACTTTGTCAGCTACTAGATGGCAGCAAAGGGTAAACATCTATCTCTTTGCTGCCAACTGGTGGTCTTATGGATTTTTTCAGCCTGGTTCTGTAACCTGCTAAGTTTCCCTTAGTACTGTGGGCTAAGGTTCCTGTAGGAACAAAATAAAGCATAAAATATACTGATATATAGCTGAAGGATCAGCATCTAACTCCTTTCATAGTACAGAAGCTTAATGCATATTTATAAAGTTTAAAAATGCACTGCTGTGAGGCAAATGACCTTTTATAATTAAATATCTCTAAGCAGTCTGTGTAAAACAGTAAGTTAAAAATCCTTCTGGAAAATCAATATTTAGCATATTGTTTAAAGAGCTTAATAAATGTAAGATGTATTTTAATTTACTTTTTTTCAAAGCAGATTCAGCCATAGTAAGAACCGTGTTTATCTAATTTAGCAATGTGGCTGCTACACATCAACCACAGGGGGTTAAAAGTGTGGCCTAAGTGCCACATTTAATATACAGATGCTCTTATGAGGCACAATCATGCAAATGTTTGCCCTGTTCTCTGCAAAGCAGCTGCACTACTGGCAATCACTCAAGTGTGCTATCAAGTGCTTTCCATTAGTTGAAAATTAATAGTGAAGGATGCAGGATGAGCAGGGTTTTAAATTGCAGTACAATCTGTTTAAAATCAGACTAACAGGAATAAGTACTGTATCAATCTGTAAATGAGATTTCTGTTTGTCTGTGTTAATATATGGGACCTTAGTGATTAATAGCTGCATTGGATTAGACCCAGATTTAATACTAATTAGAGTAGGCCTACTGATGTAATGGAACTTAAATAATTGAGGACACTCAAGTCAGCAAACCAGTTGATGATGGGTGATAAGTTAGATACGAAAGTTAAACTGGTGCAGAGCCCTTGTGTTGGACGTGTGTTAAGGCATTAATCCTGCCAATGCTGAATATTTCTGTATTTCCCTTTGACTTCAGTAAGTGGAAGTATCACCAGATGTTTAAAGGTTGAGTAAAGATAAATATCACTGCACTTTGGCTCTCTGAAAATGAGATCCAGCATTTTCCCATTGTATTGACCATGAGGCTGTAATATTTAAAAGACGGAAAATGTAAATATACACATGTGGGAACTGTGATTCTGAGAATATTTCTTTTCAAGGACTGCTCCAAAAAAGTTTAGTATATTACAGAAATGAATAGGTTTTGCAGCTTCTAAAATATGTAGTACTTTCAATCGATTTTAAAGAAAATATTTTTAGAATTGGACATACAAGAGATTATTGTATGGTTGATATTATGAAATGCCTACTTAAAGATGAGACCACTTTCATAAATAACTGAAAGGTGCCAGGCTTGTACTTAGTCCAAAAGTGCTTCTTTCAAATGGTTTTCACAGTGTGACCCTTCTGTATTACCTTCTAGAACAGAGGTGGCGAACCTATGGCACGGGTGCCAGAGGCGGCACTTAGAGCCCTCTCTGTGGGCACGCGCGCCATCGCCCCAATCCTAGGCTTTCAGCTGGGTTTTATAAAACCTTTTCGCTTTAGGCCTCCACTGCTGTGTGCAAAAAAAAAAAAGGTTCAATTAGTCAATTTCAACTTCATGCGGGAAAAAAAAAGTTCTTGCAAAATTGGAATTGATTGATTGAACTTTTTAGTCCCATCCAGTCTGCCGTTACCACCGCAGCCACGCCCAGCCAATGGGCCACACCCACCCGGCACTCGACGATGCATAAGTAGATTTTGGGTTGCAGTTTGGGCACTCGGTCTCTAAAAGGTTCGCCATCACTGTTCTAGAATTTCCCTGCTGAAGTACACTGATTTATTTCATCCCATTCTTAACAATGCATCATTTTAAAAATATCCTATTGATGCCCAATGCAGCATAAGTTCCATCTTGAAAAAATACAGATGACAAAATATTGAGATACAGAATGTGCTGAGATATAGAGAGATAAAACAATCCTTGCCACTTCTTACTTTCTTAGCAAGGAGTAAGAGAGTCCAGGTCCAGCAGTCCCATTCAGATTTCAAGGTAGGCTAAAAGGTTATGTTTGTTCTTGACTTACAATAAATAAATCAGAAATCCTGTCTTTGCACACTCCCCTAAATAAACTATGGATAGACCCACCTTGTTTGTTTTCCTGCCTGTGTCCCCAAAGAAAAGTAGGGGCAATCCTGTTTATTTAGTAGTAAGCTAGAATTTGTTTCAGTTCTAGTTTACCGGGATATGTGTTTGAAGAGGAGTGTTATCTGCCAGCGCAGGCCCGTAAGGTTTAATTTTCACAGAAAGGGATGGCTGGATTTGATTCTGGGAGATGAATAATAAACACAGGTATATGAGTTGTAGATGATGGACTTCCTGTTGAGCAGGCAACATTCCTGCAAAGACCTGTGCTTCTAGTTAGAGATGCCGCAGGTAAATGCAAGGAGGAGACAGCACACTGGAAATGATGCTGTTTCCTGTTGTATTAGGGAGGCTGTTTTGTCTGTTTTTCTGGCTGTGGAATTGTACTGAGAAACATAGAGGAAAAATCCGTGATGTATGTTTACTTCTATATGAAATGGGATGTATTACGCAAGAGAGATTTTAAACTATTAAGGCCCCTATAGTAATAGTAATACACTTTCCAGCCAGTAATACAACTTTGTAGTTGCTTAACAATTGTGCCTTCACATAGGAGCATCTGCCATTGTTATCTGTGAGTCTTTGACCTTGACATGGTGTTACATTTTGTTCCCCTGGATTAGCTGAGGACTAATCACATCTGTTTACTGTGAATTAACTTTTTTCTCATTGGGAACTGAGCAGTTTTCCTAATCAAAATATATTAATAGAATATATAGTATATTGAACTCTGAATTTGTGTTGTATGTGAAAAGGAGCAAATTACAATTAAAAATCGTTGATGAAATTGAGCACTAGTGCTGAGTTTTGAGAAGGATGCCTGTCGTGATATGTTCTCCCTACTTATTTGCATTTCCTGCTCAGTTTTGCCCTTTTTATGGGGTCACTGTGACCCTGTACTAAGGTAAAAAAAAATGTTTTGCACTATGATGCGCTGTCTTGTGCTTATTACATACTATTACCAAATATTGTAAGTCACTCCCTGCATGTTGTGCTGGCAACCTGGATGTTTGTCTTCTGATTCATTTTTTACATTATTTATTTTAACTATTGTTTTGGATAAAAAAGCATTTCAAAGCAGTTGTCTTCATTCTGACACTTGGTTCTAATATAAATGCCCATTAACTTCAAATAAATATTCTCGAATTGGCAGCATAGATGTAAATTCTATAGAGTGTCATAGCGCCTCATATTTTTAAGATCTGAAATGATAGCTTTTAGTCTATCATTTACATGAAAACAAGTTTTGTAAACTACAATGTTTATTTTTAAAAACAGTTAGATAATCTAAACTTAGTGTCATGTGATGAACACTGGAAGCCAGTTCTAGTATGGAAAAGAAGAAGAAAGGCAAGATTTACTGTAAAGTTTGAAGTCAGGCACGTTCAAGAATAAGATGACAACAAGCACTATATTTAAGCTTTGTATGATTTTTTGCAGCTTTCCTGAATCCAGTATCTTCTAATAAGATGTGTTGGGGTACAACACTCGGGGTTCACTGCTAGTGTAGTCAGCTGTAGATGAATGTACAGGTAGTGCTGGACTTAACAATTACAATTGAACACAAAAATTATGTTGCTGAGAGTTGTTAAGTGAGTTTTGCCCCATTTTACGACCTTCCTTGCCAGAGTTGTTAAGTGAATCACCAAACTTGTTAAGTGAGCAACACGGTTGTTAAGTGAATCTGGCTTCCCCATTGACTTTGCTTGTCAGAAGGTCACAAAAGGGGATCACATGACCCCGGGGACACTGCAGCTGTCATAAATATGAGTCAGTTGCCAAGAGTGAATTTTGATCACATGACCAGGATGCTGCTGCAACAGTCGTAAGTGTGAAAAATGGTCGTTAAGTCACACTCTTTCAGTGCTGTTATAACTTTGACTGGTCCGTAAATGAACTGGAAGTCGAGGACTACCTGTATCTAGAAAACATTAGGTTGGGCAAGTTGATCTAAAGTAGTGTTTCTCAATGTTGACCATTTTAAGATGTGTGGACTTCAACTCCCAGAATTCCCCAGCTGACATGGCTGGCTAGGGAATTCTGGGAGTTGAAATCCACACATCTTAAAATGGCCGAGGTTGAGAAACACTGATCTAAAGCAATGTTGCTGAAGAAGCTTTGAATGGCAACTATTTCTTTCTCTGGAGCAGAGGTCTTCAAACTTGGCAACTTTAAGACTTGTGGACTTCAACTCCCAGAATTTCTCAGCCAGCCCTGCTCTGGAGGTTTCTCTCACAATCACTTCTACTGTATTTTGAGAGTATCCTAATAAGAGTTGAAGAAGGAAACACTGATGCCCAGTGCTGTTAGGTCAGGATATGCTATTGTGCAATGAAAGAGAAGTAAATTGAGGCAGGAGAATGTCGTGATATTCAGGACATACTTGGATATACTTTAGCACTCAAGGGTTACAGCAAGGAAAGTGAAGCCAGAGTAATTTTGAGTGATTGAAAATAATAGCCTGGTACAGAACTGCGGTAAATAAACCGTCTATCAATATTCAACCCAAAATTGAGAAGAGCTACAGATATGTACAGTATATTGGATTACGGTATTGTGCAGATTCATAGCTTGCTTTCTCCTGAAGACTTAAACATCACACTTTTCCATGTTTCCCAGCTCTATAATCAACTTTTTTTGAGGGGATTTGCCAATAGAAAAGTGATCCAGTATTTGCGGGTTTTTTGTTGTTGTTATGTTTCAAACCTTTGCATCTGTCTGGCTGCTTCATTGGTTAAGTGATCTTTTGTTTTCTAAAACATACCAAATGTTAAATGAAGTTTATGCCTTAATATACTGTATGAACCTATCTAATGGCTGATTTTGTGGTTGGTTTTTTTACGTAATTATTGTGAATGAAATTATTAAGTAACTCCATGGTTTTGTCATAATGCAGTCCTTTGATCAAGGAACACTGAAACCAAGTGGGACTTGAATCGAGTGATGTTGGGACCCATTTCAGGCAGTTAGTCTGAAATTGCCTGTTTTAAAAATCTTAGAAAAATGTAAATGCTAAATTATCCAGCTTTCCCAATTGTGCCTTTTGTACATACAATGCCTAGTATTAACAAACATTTTAGTATTCTCTACAAGGAAACTTGCAGATGTGCCATCTCTATTTCCAGCGTTTTGGGTTTGAAGGCGTGTTCCTTGTACCGCAATTATTTGCCAGTGATGATTCTTAATGGAGCAGAACTGAATATTGACCATTAGTACAAAAGTATATTTAGGAAACGTGGAACAGAATAATTGCTATCTACTTCAGTATAATGCTGAGACTGTTCCAGTATAAGACAGACCAATTACGGATGTATGCATACTATGAAAGATTTGTAGCTGCTCAGGTATGCTCTTTGAAATACTTAGAATGAAAGAAATCTTAAGTTGTTACTTTCCTTTGGTAACTGTTTTTTTCTCATTCATCTGCTTGCAATATCACTGTAGCATCGTAACAGAAGTTGCTACTGTAGCAATTAATGCAATTAATAGCAAGTATTTAGAAGCATTTAGTATTTTAAAAGAATACTAAATGATCTCAGGGGGTGTAAAAATCTATGTGGTTGCTAACAGCTGACACTGATTTGATGGCACATAATCAATAGATATATTTCAGATTCACTAAAATACAGATCTAGCTAGCGGTAAAGACTTGGGGATTTTTTTTCCTGATTGAAAAAAATACAGCATGAAAGTTAGGCTAAAAGAATTTTGCCTTAGTCATGGCTTCACATGTTGTGTGACCCTAACTATTGCGGCTGATTAACCATGGTTGACAGTTCAGTGTACTATGTGGGTTATTCCAATTCCACATCATTCGGTGAGTCATGATTAATCCAGCTGTATCTTAGGGGTTGGTGTAGTGTAGTACAACAACTACACATTTCATAGCATCAGTAAGAAACCCACTTCCAAAAACCCAGAAGAGTTTCAGTCCATTTCTTCTCAATCAATATGAGCAATATCATTGGCTTCTTAGTTCATTTTCCTCCGACCTTCTTTTCTTTGCTTCAAAACGTTCCTGTTTGTGAAATATTTTCTCCTTTTTTATGCCTGCTGAGTGTGAGGATGTCTAGAACAGGCTGCTTCCTTCCCTTCTTAGGGTTATGCCTGATTTGGTTTAAGTAGACGCCGAAATCGTAGCTGTCGGCATTTCTGTTCTTCAATAAAACTTGTAAAATTGCACAGATTGCCAGAAAAACAATTCTCAAGATAAGTAGCCTGGTACAGATTACTGTAGATTTCAGAGGATGATGCCATTTTTTATTTTTTTTAAATTTAAAGGGGCCAGGGACGAATCGCAGCCTTCAGGCCTGCCACATTGGGGGTGTCCTGCTCCTTGTTGTTCTGCTTTTTCTTTCCTCTCCTCTTGCCCAAACACAGCTGGGTTCACAAGAGGCGAAAAGAAAACATGATACTTCTGCCAAAGAGACAGGAAACTGTAGTAGCCTTGTAAGCAGCGAAGGGTTGAAGCACGGCCTGCCGTCCAATCAGCGGCGAGCTCTGTTGCTATGTGCACACTTTTCTCTGCCTTCTTTGTGGAAAAAATGTCTTGCACAGAAAGGCTGAATATGTACCCAAAGCTGAACATTTTTGTGTCCGCCACTGCAGACATCTGGATCCTCGCGACACTGACCCTGTAGCCCCTGTGCTGCCAGGACACCTTCTGTCCCACCACGATTCCAGTATGGTTTACGGTGGAAACAAAGGGCTGATCCAAGAAGGTGTGTAGTCAAAAAGAAATAATTCTAAATGCTGAAATGCTCTCGGAGTTGTTTTATGAACCCGAGTGTTTGTTTATATGTGTGTCTGTTTGGTTTTTCCTTCGTCAGAGAGCTGGTGTGACTCATAGGCTGTAGTTTCTTTGTCTACATAAAACATAATACACATGGATCCTTTTTGCCAGTTTTTTAAGCTCATTTCTGAGGACAAAGAATAAGGAAAAGAGTTAAAGGTTGTTGATTCTGAACAAAGGAAGAAGGAGAAATGGTAAGAGGGGTTAGAGGTGGTCAAATTCTTCTAGGTGTAGCATTTCACAAAGGAATAAAACACTTTGGTGAAGTTGAGCTGGGTGCTGATTCTTGAATAGCACCACAATTGATTTCACAGCCTACCGTTGTTTAAACCCCACTGAAATGAGAGCATCACCCACTAAGGTGGTATTTTGAATTGCTACGTGTTCTCTGTTCCTGTAGTGTTCTAGAGATAATACCTGTTCAAGTACATTAATTTTGGAATATCAAATCTTCTTGGGTTTTTCTTTTTCCTTATCATATATGGATTTATGATGAGCACAGCTCACACTTGTGTTCTCTGTTCCTGTAGTGTTCTAGAGATAATACCGGTTCAAGTACATTAGTTTTGGAATATCAAATCTTCTTGGGTTTTTCTTTTTCCTTATCATATATGGATTTATGATGAGCGCAGGTCACACTTGCCTTATTTACTTGTAAAATGTAACAGTAATTGACCATATTCTTTTGTGTGTATAGGTAAAATTTCATACAAAGCCTGAAGAAATTATTACTGCTTTCAAAAAAATCATGTGTTATAGCGGTGAATTCAGAGTTTGGTATTAAAGCAAAAAAAGTTTTATACAATTATTTAAAGGATTTATAGTCATGACTTGAAATCAGACTGGTGATATGTATTTTTTTTAAGTTACTATTCAACAAAGGGTGGGGGAAGTGAGGAAACACAAAAAAACTAACACGTCAACCTTTCCCTATTGCACTGTGCAGGAGACATAAGGTTTTCAAAGAAATGGGAGCGGGGGGAACCTCACAATTAGCTGATTTCCACTGCATATTCAACATCTTAATAGCTCAAAAGGTATAGATAACTGGTTTAAGCAAATCATTCTAATCTTTGTTTACATGTTTGATGGAGAGAGTGTGAGAGATGAATATTTCCATTGGACTCTTGTACTTCATGTTTAGAAAAATACTATGCTTTAATTAGAAATCTCTGGGGTAGCAGAGATTATTGAAAGCGATTTCCATTCAAACTATCCTAGTACCATTATACATAAATATGCCCTTTAAATCTATTTATGCTTTTGTTGTAGAGACAAATTTATTGGCTTGAATTTCTCAGGTTTTAGCAGTTACTTTGCAAACATAAACATTTAATAACAGTTGTGGAGAGAAGCTATGGAAAACTTGAGAATGTTTAACCTTAGTCATAGCAGATGGTATCATATTACTGAAATCTTTTCAGTGCAAAGTAAAAATTGAGTAATATAATGGTGAGAAACTAGTCACCCTCTGGATGGCATTGGCATAGTCAGTAGTCAAGGATGCTGGGAGTTATAGTTTGATAACATCTGGAGGCAAAATATTATTCCTATGTACACCAGTGTAGCAACATTCTTGGTTCATTTGAGTGGATGTTTTCTTTTCCATGCATAGAGGTATTGTTCGTGCATAAATGAGTTGAATTCTACTGGAATAAGAATTATTTCTGCATATGTGTTATTGTTTGTCCATGTTGCTAAGTGAGTTATGGTGTCCGTGAAATAGATGGTTGAGTATGATGGATAAATTCTAAAGCAGGGGTCTTCAAACTTGGCCCTTTTATAAGTTGTGGACTTCAAAGGTAAGCAGATTGCGTCTCTTTCTTAATGTTGTCAAGGTGGTCATTGTTACCTAGATGTGGTCATCAAGAATTTATTCTTTACAAGATAAAAATAGCATGTGTAGCGGTGTAAAACCTTTTAAGAGAACATGGTTGAGTTTTCATTGAAGAAAATTAAATTTAGGAGTATGCATACTTCAAACTATTTATACTGTTGTTTATAAAATTGGACCTTTTCTTTTCTCTGTTAAGACACCTTAGATGAATACTTTGAATACGAAGCGGAGGAATTCCTTGTCAACTTGGCCCTGTTGATTACTGAAGGCAGAACACCCGAATACTCAATTAAGGGCAGGACTGAAGGCTTTCACTGCCTAGGTCGTGTCAGTTCAGTTGGTTGTTGTTGATTTGTACTTACGTCACTGTCTAACCGGGTCCATACTACTAGGTACGAATACTACCAACCATTCAACCAAGAAGACCTTTTAGTCGTAATTTATGATATTGTACTGTAGTTACTGCGTAAATGGTCGGGTTGACGCGAATTAGAGACAAATATAATCCGTTCGTTAGTGCTCTAGAATGTATTTACTTTAGAAAGTAAATATGTTTGATTATTGGTCTGCTAAATTAATTTTTTGTACGTTATAATGGGGCCAACTGGATTAAGTAGAAAATCCTGGGCTTGATAAATGGAGTTACCTCTCAGAAATGCATTGCGGACCTCGTTTTCATTTTGCGTTATTGGTTTCAAAAATTCTATTTGGTTTTTTACCCAGGCGGATGTCAGTGTAACTTTAGGTTGTTTTATTCTTTTATTCAAGTGCCGTCAAGCTAGGCTTACCCGATCTGAAGTTGCATTGCTGTGGAAGAAAAATATTCCTATTATGATAGAAGTGATGCTACTTCCAGACTGTTGCTATAGCGATGAAGGACCCGCGACGGAAGGGAATGACTTAAATGATCCTGCAATCAAGCAAGATGCACTGTTGTTGGAAAGATGGATTTTAGAGCCAGTTCCACGGCAGTAAGTTTTTTTGTTTTTGTTTTATTGTGAGAGCTGGTCTGGACTGAAGCTTACAACCCTCTTCCAATTATGTCAACTTATCCCCTAGCACAGCCGTCCCCAACCTGTCTAGCTCCATAAACTGGCAACACCTGCAATGGTAGTGATGGTGGAGGGGGGGAGGGAGGGGATGGTTTCGCAACCTATTTCCTGAGCATGTGCAAATAAAACTTGGCACACTTTCCCATTGCTTGTGCAGACTGCTACCTGGCCATGGATTGCTACCAGTCCGCAGACCGGGGTTGGGGACCCGTGCCCTAGCAGGATCCAGAAAAGAGAGCCTTGTCTGCTGTTGCCTTTGTCCTCTGGAGTAGCCTCCCTTCGGGGAATCATAGGGCTCCTAGAACAAGCTTTAAAGAGCTGGTTATTTTCTCAGGCTTTAGTTAATGTCTGGTTTGGAGATAAGACTCATTTTTTTTGTTTTCAGTTTGCTCTCTCTAGCTTAATATCTTTATCAGTTGTCATTGTGAAACCTCCCCGAATCATTTTGGAATGGGGGAGAATAGAAAGTTGATGAATGGACGAGTGGTTAACTGAATTCAGATAAAATGATTATGTAACAGAGACTACTACTAAGGCAGAATCTGCTTATTATTATTTTTTTTTCCAAATTTTGTTTGTTCACTTGAATAGGCAGATAGCGTTTTCCACTTTCCAGCAGCATGTAGTCATATCTTGAAATTGCTGGAAGCTAATTGCCCCATACGGAGAAAAGTCGGTACTACCATAACGTATTCTAGATTAAAATTATGTTTCATAATTTGAGTCAAGATGAACTCTCAGAGACTACATGAATGCAGCCACGCAGTTTTCTTGGTGGTGAAAGGAAAAAAAATTGTCATAAATGATTTGGTGATGGGGAATACACGCCTACTTTTATCTGGGGCGGGGGGGGGGGATAATTGCATTCAACTACACTGTTCTGCCCTTTGTGTATTTTTCACCAGTGAGTATATTTTCTCTTTTGGTATATTTTTAGAACTGGTGATCGATTTATTGAAGAGAAGACCCTCTTATTGGCTGTCCGCTCTTTTGTGTTCTTTTCTCAGTTAAGTGCTTGGCTGAGTGTGTCACACGGAGCCGTGCCTCGTAATATTCTTTACAGGTAAGCTTTTGTCGGAAAGCCCCTCCTGTTCATTCATTCATTGTGAAGATGAGAAGCATGCTTTTATATATTGCTTCTGATTTAATTAGTCTGCTTGATCCCATTTAGGGGAGATTGAGTTTTATTTAAAAAACAAAACAAAAAAACCTTTATTTTAGATTGTGTGCCCAAAGCTCAGGAACTAGAACATGCTCTAAATTAAGACTTGAGCTGCTCTGACATTGTTATCTTGCTTTTAATTTTTTCAGAGTGAGTGCCGCTCATGTGGATTTGCAGTGGGCGTTTTCCCAGACACCAACAGAACATCTTTTCCCTGTCCCCAACGTTTCTCACAACGTGGCCTTGAAAGTCAGTGTCCAATCTCTGCCCAGACAATCGAACTACCCAGTCCTGACCTGCAGCGTTCATGCCAACTTCGGCTTCTATGAAAAGAGAGAAGAGAATAATGTACATCAGCACTGCGATTCCATTAAGACCGAACAGTCCAGTGTGCCCAACTCACAGCGTTCTTGTGGCAAACTGATGTGGGCTGAAAGCGTGCTTGGCATAAGACAAGGTCCTGAGTTTAACCCTGCTGTCCGAAACCTGAAATTTTATCCATTAGCTGGCCTTGGATCTGACTTTGGATCGTTAGAATCGAAAGTTCAGGGCTACACGGAGAGGAGGGCGCTGTTGCCAGAAACACCAGAGAGAGCTTTGAAATCATCCTGCTTGGCTGATACCCATGGCCATAATAGCAGCTCTTCCCGCCAGTCATTGGGAGATTCGATTCCTTTGATAGGCTCTTTACTCCAAGAGCGCCATGAAGTTATAGCAAGGATCGCCCAGCATCTCGTTCACTGTGACCCGGCAGCCTCCCCCGTCACGAGGAAGGCTTTTAGTACGAATGACACCGGTGTGGCAAACGCCAAGGCTCTACGTCATGCCCCTGTAGAGAAAAACCTGCTGAAGAAAGGAAGGGAATTGCCCTCCCTTGCTGCTAACTCTGAACACCACTCTTCAGAAAATGTTGGGAAGGCCCAAATAATACCAGAAGCACCCTTGTCTCGCTCCCACGCTCCCCCGAACCAGTGTTTCCGCCAGGCGAGAGAGGAAACCAACCCTCTCATAAGCTCTCTACTTCAAGAGAGGCAGGAGGTTATCACAAGGATTGCCCGACACTTGATTCATTGTGATCCACCGCCATCCCAAGGCGCACCTCCCGTGTTCAGTTTTCACGACGTTCCTGCCGTTAATCCAAAGGCTTTTCACAGTTCCTGTGAAGAGGGAAGCCTGCTGAAGAAACACAAAGAAGCCCCTTCCGATTCCTCCTCTCGTTCTAGACTAGCTTTACCAGCAGATGACCCCAACGCAAAAATTAAAACACCAACAACCCCGTTGCATTCGCTTAGACGTGACGTCGACCAGAACGTGTCTCCCAGCTTCAGAAGAAAACTGCTGCCAGCAGAGGCCAATGAAGTAGTCCAAAACACATTTCGTCAGTCTCCTCCCAGTAGAAGTAAAAGTCCTCTAACTTGCATGACCCAATCATGTAGCCAAGAAAGTTATAAACCAGAATTGACCGGTAAATTGGAGTCTGTGCTTTCTGGTTGTCCCCATAAACCTCAAGTAGCAAAGAGAGGCACCGCCAAGCCCTGTTCGCATTTCAGATGTAGTAATGAACTGGTTTGTAGAAGTAAATTTAAGGACAGAACGATCTCTTGTGAAAACAGCGACCCACACTGTTCAAATAATCCCCAGGTGGATCAGCACCGAATACTTGAAAATGTCAAAGCAGCTACGGTCTCAGCCTCGGAGATCTGGCACAAATACGCGTCCAGGCACTTAAATAAAGACTCCAAACAATCAAATGTTTCTGAACAAAACTCTCAGCTCACTAGTATTGAAAACTATTTACATAAAGACCATGACATTATCAAATGCACAAATAAACAAGACAGGGCGAAAAATACCAACGATGAGAACGACTGTGAGGTGCAGAGGCATTGTCAGAAGAAGCCTGTGGAAGATACTTTGGCTGCCTTTTTTGAACAAAGGAAGAACGCAGAGGTGCTGGTGAGTGATGTTTAATTCACATACGGTCAGTTTCTGTTGTATGTTCCTCCCTTAAGCATTGAAGATGACTCAGGAGAAAGTTAATCTCTGCCTTTATAGTTTTGCTTGTGTGTATACACATATATATTCAAAATGACAGCACCCAGAGAAATAATTGTAACTTGAGGAATAAGAAAGTTCTTTGGCACCCTTTTCTGGCCAATGCAGTGTTAATTATTTGCTGGAGATGATTTTTCTTCCTTTTGACTTGATACTTTAGCCATGCCTATTTCTGTAAAATGGGTGACTGAAATCCTTTTACTTTACAACATTTCTTCATTTATGAAAGTGAATATTCATGAATGCTTTATAGGATTAGGTAATAGGTGTAGAGTGTATGCAGGAAATTTGTGACTTGGCTACTCTATATTACTATAAAAGTACTTCAGATCTCATGGAAAAATATCCCGGCCCATGGAATTTTTTCATCTTCACTTGGCAATTCTGAACACCATGCTCTCTAATGGATACTGGAATTTAAAGCATCCCCATTTCTCTGGTGATGAGAACAGAAATGAATCAGCATGTCTTTTATATTTGAATTAAACTATCGATTGGTTTCCTTACATATGTGGTGGCAAGGTTCTACATTTAGGCAAGAAAAACCAAATGTATAGGTATAGTATAGTATAGAGGGTACCTTGCTCAATAGTAGTAACTGTGAGAGGGACCTCGGAGTTCTAGTGGACAATCACCTAAATATGAGCCAGCAGTGTGCTGCAGCTGCCAAAAAGGCCAACACAGTGCTAGGCTGCATTAACAGAGGGATAGAATCAAGATCACGTGAAGTGTTAATACCACTTTACAATGCCTTGGTAAAACCACACTTGGAATACTGCATCCAGTTTTGGTCACCGTGATGTAAAAAAGATGCTGAGACTCTAGAAAGAGTCCAGAGAAGAGCAATAAAGATGATTAGGGGACTGGAGGCTAAAGCATATAAGGAACGGCTGCTGGAATTGGGTATGTCTAGTTTAACGAAGAGAAGGATGAGGGGGGACGTGATAGCAGTCTTCCAGTATCTCAGGGGCTGCCCCAAAGAAGAGGGAGTCAAGCTGTTCTCCAAAGCGCCTGAAGGCAGGACAAGAAGCAACGGGTGGAAACTAATCAAGGAGAGAAGCAACTTAGAACTAAGGAGAAACTTCCTGACAGTTAGAACAATTAACCAGTGGAACAACCTGCCTCCAGAAGCTGTGAATGCTCCAACACTGGAAGTTTTTAAGAAGAGACTGGACAGCCATTTGTCTGAAATGGTATAGGGTTTCCTGCCTGAGCAGGGGGTTGGACTAGATGACCTCCAAGATTCCTTCCGACCTCCAAGATCCCTTCCAACTTTTTTATTATTATTATTATTATTATTATTATTATTATTATTATTATTATTATTATTATTATTATTATTATTATTATTATTTTAGTTCTCTCCAGCCAATTGTCGTCTTTTAGAAGAAGTTACCATTGAAAGCACATCTACAAAGTAGAGGCAATAGGTGTTATGTAGACAATATTTATTGAGTTTCCTTGACCTGTAGTTACATCACTGGAGGAATAATAAGTAGGAATAAATTGCCTCTTAATTTGTTAAGTACTTAGGAAAATGGAGTCATAATGGCACTCTTTATAACAGGATGCTGTCTTCTTCTTTGGGCAGAAAACAAGACCGCTCAAACATGTGTGGCACAAAGGTAATTTTCACCACTTGGATGGGACTTCTACCAAGGCCTTCCACCCCCGAACTGGATTACCTCTCCTTTCAAGTCCAGTAAGTCAAACTTTTTACAGCCTGGCTTCATCTTTCCTTTATTTTCCAGGTTTTTCAATAACAGCCTCTAAATGCTTTATGTAACTAACTTTGTTATTGGATCTAGATATTGCATTTTTTGTTCATTTTTCATTTTTTTTATAAAGAAAACACAGATTTGGCACTATACAAAGAATGCAGGCAATGTATCGGGGGTGGTACAAATGTTTGCTGCTTTTTACACATATAAAGAAAACAATCATTAGTTCTGGGGGGGGAAGCTTAGTTTGATCATTGTTTTGAATGTTGATGTCAAAATGACATTCCCATAAAGTTAGAAGTACTTTTGTCAAGCTCTTTACTGCCTCACCTCCACAGAAAGCAAGATTCCTTCAGGTCTTTATCAAAATGTATTGAAAGAGGATATGGTTACATAAATCTCAGTGATTAGATTAGTTTCCCCTTTAGAATTCAGCTTATATTCCAGGTTCTTAAGGTAGAAACGTCACCATCTTACTCATGGATCCTGGACGAAATGACAAAGAGGTGATTCTCTTCAGTGAGAAGATAAGATAACCTTTATTGTCATTTTTTTACTGTGGGCACAACGGCACACATCAAAAATGAAATTTAGTTGCCCGCTCTCAAAGTGAAACACATACACGACACAAACCTAAACATACTATATACAACATAAGTATAGACCCACACCCCTACATATACATAACAGATAAATATTAAATACTGTCCATCTTGAATATATAACGGAAGGAAGAAGCTTGAGAGTTCACAAGGTTAATGCTGTATGGCAAACATGTCAAACACAAGGCCCGCGGGCTGGAAGCGGCCCGTGAAGTGGTTTCATGTGGCCCACGAAGCCATCCTGGAAACAGTGAGGGAACGGCCCCCGCTGCCTTGGCCCTGGTCCAGGCCAGCCGGGAGCCAATGTACAATTTTGTGGTGGCCATCTTGGCACTTGCCCCGGTCCCACCCCCTTCTTTCAGAGACCCTCAGATCTGTCCCACTCCTGCCCAGGCTCCCATAGGCACTCTTGATGCGAATGATGTAGAACTGGCCATGCCCACCCAGTAGGCCACACCCACTCCATCCACGCCCACCCAGTAGGCTGCACCCACTCTGGCCACACCCCCCCCAGGGCAACTGCAATGTTGATGCGGCCCTCAGTAAAATTGAGTTTGACACCCCTGCTATATGGAATGAAACTATGGCTGAATCTGGATGTTCTGCTACGGATACCACGAAGCCTCCTTTCAGAAGGTAACAAGGAAAACAGATCGTGAAGAGGATGTGTAGTGTCCCAGATAATCTTGCAGACCCTGCTCAAGTAACGCTTCTGTACTATGTCCTGGATGGGAGGGAGGGAACTGCCAATGATCTTTTCGTCCATTCTCACCACTCTCTGCACTGCCTTCCTGTCTGAAGCAGTGATGCTTCCAAACCAGACTGGTTCTAAATGTACTGCGACAACTGTAGATATTCTGTTAGCATTATACATAGAAGAGTTTTTGCTTTCTGGCCATTGCATGCCACCGTTCTTCATAATTCCACGCAGATTCCTTTTTGAATTAGTTTACATTTGCACAATGCATTAGTGTCATTCATTAAACTTAGTGCTGTACACACTGAAGTGGAAATACATTGGTATATTTCTGGATATGCATGGCTTATGTACTGTATATTGATTCCAATTAAAGAAGTCACTGCATTATAACAAATGTATCCCTCTTATCAAATCATGATGGTGGTAACGGTGGTGGTGATGAAGCAATCTAATGTATTTAGCCTTTAAGTTATCTTTTGAAAGCTCCAGTTCTGTTATCTAGGATAAATGCCTCATCCAGCCAATTGGCGTTAGTCTCATTGTTTAATTTTAATTATTATCATAAATGTATGCGCTAAAATTTCAGACTCTGTCTTGGAATACAAAAACATAACTGTGTTTCTGTCTTTGCAGGTTCCTGAAAGAAAAACTCAGACAGGATGTTTTGATCTTGATGCATCATTGTTGCATCTGAAATGTCTGTCATCCAAAAGGTATTTTTTGGAATATGTTTTCTAACCTTTGTGTATTCTAAAATATGCTTTGAAGAAAATTAATATTTTGGAAAAAGATGAATGAATTGAAGCAATTCGGTAAAGAGGAGTAAAGACAGTGAATATTGGCATAGTGTGTTCAATAAAATATGACCCACAACTTTATACTAGTGTTTATGAAAACCATATATTGTAGTCTCTAATAATGCATGGTTACACATAGTTCTAAAATAGTGTTTTCCAAACTTGGCTACTGTAAGATATATGGGCCTCAACTCCCAGAAGTCCCATGTTGGCTGGAGAATTCTGGGAGTTGTAGTTTACACATCTTAAACTTGCCAAGTCCAAAAAATACTATTTTAGAATGATGTGTGATCATGCATTATTAGAAACTACAATATGATCTGGTTTTTGTGAGTTTCTTGGATTCCTGCACCATATTACATCGCAATGTAACAGCAGAAGAAATTGCTTCCATAACTTTTTAATGTATTATTGATAGATGTTGCATTGCCCAGACTCCATAATTTGACTTGAGGTAATTGTTATCCAACCAGTAAGACAAAGCAGACTTAGTTATGTCTGGCTTGAAGAGCTAAAGGCTCATGAAATGCTATGGAAAATGGTAAATCTAACAGCTAGAAATCCCTAAGGATTATAGAGATGGATGCCTTGTGTGTCACCAATGCTAGCATTTTTTTTCTAAATACTATCTATGTGGTGAGTTAGTTTTCTTTTGAGATGGCCTTATCAGTATTATGGTACTGAAATTGTGTTACATTCCTTTTACTTCAAAGCCTAAGCATTTGAAGCCTGGAATAAGAATCTTAGACCTCTATTTTTTTTGTTTTAAACTAGTCCACAACGATATATAAGCAAAGAGAACGATTCCGACATCCACGAGAAAGCACTCCTAAGTTCCAGTTCACCCTCTGTTACAAGTCTTAGCCTTCTCGGAAACTTTGAGGTAACTTACACATTCCAAAACCTTTCTTTTTGTCACTGACAAACTGACTGTTTTCTGTGTAACATATAAGACGAGCCAGCGGTTTGCTTGCGTGGAGAAGGTGCCAAGTTCAGGCAGTTGATCTTCAGTTAAAGGAATCCAGTACTACCAATAGCTTTTTCCTGAGAATTTTCAGAGCAGCTGCCAGTTGGATTGGCCAGCCCTGAGCCAGAAGAATGAAGTTCATCTGACTTAGCACTGGGAACTTCCTTTGGAGCCATTATCCAGACCAGCGTTTCGCGACCAACTTTAAGCAGGCTGGCAGGGAAAGTTTGGGCAGCCGAAGACTTCTGTTCTTCCCAAATTCTTTCAAGAGTTACCTTTGTTCCTTCTCTCCATTTTCAAATATAAATCAAGATTCTTAGGATTGTATTTTCAGTTTTCAGACTTCTAACAGCCATTTTAGTGGTTTTACCTCAGTGGATAGTCGGCTGCTTGATGGAGGGAAGGGAAGGGCAGGGCATACCTTGACCAATAAAATCCTAACTATCCACACATTGCATTTTTCAATGTTTCCTTTGTCCTTTCAGGAATCTGTACTGAACTATCGTTTAGATCCGCTGGGTATTGTAGACGGCTTCACCGCGGAAGTGGGAGCCAGTGGACTTTTCTGTCCAACTCACATGACTCTTCCGGTTGAAGTTTCTTTTTACAGTGTTTCTGAGGACAACGCGCCCTCTCCATATATGGTAAACATTTCAGCTTTCTGTATGTAGAAAATGCATGTTCTGTAGCGTCTAACACAGGGGTAGGCCACCTTGGCTCTTTTATGACCCGTGGACTTCAACTCCCAGAATTCCTGAGCCAGCCATGCTGAGGGGAAAGGGAGAGGTTTCCATACTGAGCCATGTTGGCTCAGGAATTCTGGGAGTTGAAGTCCACGGGTCATAAAAGAGCCAAGGTTGCCTACCCCTGGTCTAATACCTTAACAGAATAACAGAGTTGGAAGGGACCTTGGAGGTCGTCTACCGCTGCTCAGGTACAAGCCCCTTTTATCTTCTAAAAATCTTCCACGTGTTTCCATGTGATCTTGAGAAAAGCTGCACTTGGCCTGAGCCCAGATGTTGTCCTTCCGATCCAATATTGCTGCAGAGCTCCAATAAGACACGCTAGACAGCACGGCAATGCTTCTAATTGCCTTCTTGAATGTCTTAAGACTATGCAAAAATACTTATTAACAGTTTGACAGTTTGACTTTGTGAATTTATTACTTTGATGTGCTAATTCTTAATGTCCATATGCCTGCTTGTCCTCTTATGCTTCTTACTTTCTTCTCCTCTCAGGGTGTAATCGCTTTAGAGTCCCTTGGTAAAAGGGGTTATCGGGTGCCTCCTTCAGGAACCATACAAGTGGTATGTACCATGTGGCAGATCATTACATTGAGTTTGTGGGCCATGGAGTCTTAACTCCTTGCTGAGTGCAGGAATCCACATTGAGGCATCTCAGGTGGAGGGCTGTCTAGTTTTTGCTTGAACACAGCTACTGAAGGGAGGACACCACCTCTTTGTGTAAGTGGTTCCAGCACTTGAGAATTATTCATATTGTTAATATTCAGTTGGAATTTGCCTTCTTGTGACTGAAATCCAATACCTTGCAAATTGCAGAGAGAGAAAACAAGTCTCGTCCATTTTGTGGTGCTTTTAGGTAGTTGAAGACTTACGTCTGACCCTCTTCCATCAACTTCACTTAAGGCTAAACTTACCAGATCCTTCCGTGTGTTTCTGGTGCTCTGATCTTAATTACCTTCTTGATACCCTCCCGTTAATAAAACTATTTTAATGTGTTCATTTTTCATTAAATTTCTCATAAACAAAAAATATTGAAAACTAGAGGGCCCAGGGCAAATTCTTGTGACATGTCACATGATGCCACTGTCCAATTTGAGGAGGCACCATTGATGAAATCTCTTTTGAGTCAGCTGTACATTCAATTTTCACGCCCACACTTTAGTTTTCTAATCAGAAGATCATATAAATGATTTGGTAAGCCTTTATTTCATTGTAGAGCTAAACATTTGCTTGTGAAAAAAAGCTTGACAAGGAGAGTGAAAATAATCTGATGCTGTGTTCCTTGCTTTAGGTGAAGAAGTACGTTCTGGCCATACAGAAGTCAATTTAGTTGAGAAATAGGGAGGCAGTGTTTGTGAAGATACATGGTTAATTGCAGAGGTCACATTGCTTTAGATTAAGAGCAAGCAAGAAATTTACTCTTCATTATTTTTCCCCACTGAGAATAGGGTTCATTTCTTTGAAATTCAGAATCCTATTTAGTGGTAAAAGTCTAAATGCTCTTTGTTTTTACTGCAAATCGGCTAAAGATAAGTTCAAAGGAGGTGATTAGTTTCCTTCTGAGAAATTACACCGTTTGCAAAATGCAGAGATTTTTCAGAGTGTGATTTCTAAGAATCAGTTTGACTAAGTAATGATTAAGTCAAGGCAAAGGCTTTCATCACATTTACATGAGTTAATTAACTCGGAATGCAAGAGTGTCTATGTCACATTTACAACTGTATTGTGAAAGGCAGCAATATGCAATTGTCGGGTGTCTATCTCCAGCATTTCATTTCCTTTTGAACCTCAATCTTGTTATTCCCCCAACCATAGGGATGTCAGTCAGTCAATTTTGTTCAGCTGAAACTCCACAGATAATCTTTAGTTCATGAACTTTGGTGTTATATTATATTTAATAATTTTTAGGGAGCTTAGAAATGTATTGACTTTGCTGCAATACACTACATTATTCCTAGCTCTCTAATCAAAATATTTAGTAATTCATTGCAATACCATCCTAAAACAAAATTATATTACTACAAGAAATTATGATCAGAAAGGCATAAAACCAAGTCTGGGCATTGAAATGAGGTGAGTTTTTCCCCCCTCTGTGTCAGAGGTTGCTAAACTAATTTCTAATTTGCAACAGTATTTGATAAAATTAAAACGTACCTAAGAGCAATGTTGACCACTGGCTTTGAATAACGACCGCTTACTGTATTTGTCCAAACAGAGCACTGGAAGAGGGAATAACATGCTAAAATTAATTTTTGCAGCTTAAGAAACACCAGTGAGAAAACTGAGCATTTGATGTTAGAGTAGGGTTGGCCAAAACCACAGCTTCCTCCATCCCAGCAACACTGGGTGAAAAAAAGTTTCCAGAGGAGATGCCATGGGTCCATCGTTCTTAAACATATTTGGTTCTTTTTATCTGCTTCAGTGATTTCCGTGAATTCGCACCATTCTCAAACACACGGCCATTCTTTTCCCCACCCTCTAGACCTTATTTAATCCTAACAAGACTGTGGTGAAGATGTTTGTGGTGATCTATGACTTACGAGAGATGCCTGCCAATCACCAGACATTCTTGCGGCAAAGAACTTTTTCTGTCCCTGTGAAGCGAGAAACAAGAAAAAGCATTCTTCAAGAAAACACTCGGCATATTGAAGAGAGACTATTACGCTACCTCGTTCATCTGAGGTGAGACAGTAGCTGAGCAAACAAAGGCATAATCTCCGGCATAACCTTGGGGGTCCAAGGGGCTGCAGTTGACCGGAGAGGGCTGTGCTGAGGATCCCAAATTATGCATGGCTAGCGTGGGGCTCTTTTCCTTTTTAATGGCGATATACTTGCACGATGCTTTTCCCCAAATAGCAGAACCCTCTACCTTTAAGTAGCAACGGAGCGTCTTTTGGAACAAGGCAGTGACTAGGAATGCTGTTGCATTCACCTGTCAGTTAAAACACAGATAAACAGCATTGATTTGCTTTGACAGATTTTCTTTTCCTCCTTATTTGAACAGTTCGAATTAATTTAAAACTTCAAACTAAGCAACTCAAGTTTAGCAGCTGAAATCATAGACATAGTCTCCAAAAGAAATTAAGTCTTGGAACAGTCAACTATTTAATGGCTGAATCTCCTGGGAGATGCTAATTTAGGATGTGTCTCTCTTCGGTGGTGAACCTACCTTAGGAAATGGTGGTCAGCAAAAACATTTGAACCAGACTAAAGTTGACATTTACTATTTATAAAAGTTATCTTGCAAAACCCAAGAGGTCAATAATGCAGCTCTTCATGTGTACTTATTGGATCTCTTGAATATCTAAACCAGTTTCTGTAAAATAAGCTAAATGCCCAAACATTAATTTATGGTATACTTGCATCTGGATTGAAAGTTCTTTAGAATTGCTACAGACAGTCCAGACAGAGAGCGCGGTGCAGTAGAAAAAAATAAGGGACACTATTTCAAGATATAAACATTAAGAGTATGCAATGGTGCTTTGCCTGAATATAACAAATATAATTCCAAGGTTGCGATCACTTGTAAAACTTGTTCTTATTTCAAATAACTTGGAACTTTGGGAAGCAAGCATCAAATAAATGAACTGAGAAACAATAAGTCTCTTTTGTACTAGTTTACATTATCATTATTGCAAGCAGGAACTGCCGTTGGGATGCCAAAGAACTCATGAAACCTGACTATATTGGCAGATCTGTAATATGAAATAAAAAATTAAAAATGTTAAAAATGGCTGAATGTTAGGAGACCTTACAAGACGTTATTGTGTGAAGACTCACTAGATTTCTAGGCAGAAATACTGCTAAATCTTACTTAGCCTCATGTAAGACTTCAGTCTTGTGACAAATTGACTGTTATGTGATCATTTATCAGTTACCTATTCCTCTCCCAGGTTCCAGAGTTCCAAGTCTGGAAAGATCTACCTCTACAGAGATGTAAGACTTCTGTTTTCCCGAAAATCTATGGAAGTGGATAGTGGCGCTGCATATGAACTCAAATCTTACACTGAATCTCCAATGAATCCTCAGTTTTCACCCCGGTGTTAGCAAAACACAACCGTGAAACTATCCTCAATTACCAGATTATTATTCAAGACAAAACAATAAAATATCCTGTGCAAAACCTGAATCGTGGAGGTAGTGAGAAGGATGGTCAAATGGGAGTCAAAATCTCTTGGACCAGTTCAGAAAAGTTTTTAGAATGAGCTTTGTGTATTCTGAATAGACTGGAACACACTTAGTCGTAACCTTTTTATACTCGTTTTAAACCACTTCATTGGATGTGTTGCAATAGCAGATTCCCAAATTAGTTTAGTGTTTACACCTTATTTTATTTTTATTTTTGGGCTATTTAATATTTAATGTTCCTTTCACTTAAAAGTGATGTTTGTCTTTACTGTTCTAATGTAGCACAAATCCGATGTAAAATCATACTACGTATTTTTGACATTAATATTGAAATCTTGAAATATATACAGAACCTTTACTTCGATGCGTGATGTGTTTTTCAGTGATTAACTCGCTTAGAATAAGGATGGGATTTGAACTTCCATTACATTAGCACACTATGCAAAGGATGTGGGGGCAGGAGGGGAACCATGTATATGTCTTTTCCATTGCTCATTTCTTTCCAGGCTTAGTTTCCATGATAAACAGAAAATCATACCAAAAGAAAAACATCTTGATTACTCATGATTCAGCTCTACTCATAATTAGCACTTCCTTTCCTCTTAAAGGTCTTTCTTCAAGCATTTCACTTCTGCATACCCACATTTGACATTACACTGCTGTCCCATGCCTGACTTTTTCAGGCTATAGGGCTTTTTTATTTTTTAAGATGTAATGTGGAAAAGTCATATTTATATTGTAAATATATGTGAAAACAGCTATATTTGAATTCTGGTTTTATTTTGAGATAGTCTATATGCTTTTTTTTTTGTTCCACGATTGGTTCTAGAAAGTTCTTTTATTGCAGTATGAAATAATTGCAAAAGAACTGCCCATGCCATGTGTTAGTACAGCTGCTGTAATGGAAGAATATTCTTTAGAGCAGTGTTTCTCAACCTTAGCAACTTTAAGAAGGATGGACTTCAACTCCCAGAATTCCCTAGCCAGCCTTGATGGCTTGGGAATTCTGGGAGTTGAAGTCCACACATCTTCAAGTTGCCAAGGTTGAGAAACATTGCTTCAGAGTATTCTCTTAATGGTGGTTAGTATTTGAAAGAATTAGAATTAAGAAAAGCATTATTCTTCTATTGCTTATATTTCTCTTTTATTATTCAATCCCAAAATACAGTGTTAAGTAAAAAAAAATTGGTTAAACAAAATGTTTATCTCAATAACTTATCCCCAACAAACTTAGTTCCTTTGCAGGTATGAAAAATAAAAAATAGTCTCTGGGAAAGATATTTTGTCTCTGTTCCATCCAAAGGTTTGGGGTTTTTCCCCCTTGCTTAATTGGATATAAAATCTTTTTCCAAAAAGCAAGTAAGGAAGGAAATTAGGCTTATTGACTCTACAAATCTTACCTTCCTACTAAGATAAAGAGAAGGGCTTAATAAGAGTAATTAAATAATTTCTGAAACTTTATTTTCTTGGCATGCATATGAATACCACGCAAAACTAAATTTAAAACGTGTTTCCTGAAGGCATCTAAGACACCAGAAGGGCAAAGATTTGGTGCCCTGAAATAAGTGCCTTAAGCCACTTTAGACACTAAAGAATGGAAAGGGGAGTTATAAAAAGGCAAAAATACATGCTTCAGATCAAGTTGTAAGTCTCTTTGGGTACTGATAGAAGTAAAAGTCTTCATCCTGGTTCATCCAAGCCGGAGACAAATAAGCAACATGGCGACTGCTTTGGGAAGAAGGTTACAGTTTATTGAAGAAGCAGAAAGATGGTCCTTGCAAGAAGGCGCAGAGGAGAAGAAAGAGACTGAGCACATGGGCAGTAGGTTTTTATACCCTCTCTAGCCCTGTTTGGAATAGTTTCCTGTTCCTGTGGCATGAACCTTGAGGCTATCTCTTGAGTGTTTTTCTAGGCCTTGATATCTGTGGTTTAATTCTATTATCATATCCTGCTTCCCAGGTGATGGGGCTAATGACTCCTAGAGTTTGGGTGGGGTATGCAGATTTTCTCTTTGTCTTCTTGATTGCTCTGGCTTCAACTTTCTCTTGGTTTTACATCTGCATTTGTATGGGGCTAGCTCTTGCTTGGGGCAGAGACTTGGGGGCAAAGTTGGTTTCTGCGTTTTAAAATACTTTTGAGGAAATATATTTTTCTGCCCTTTTTAATATTTCCTTCTCTGGGGCTCCGACTTCCCACAGTACTGCAACTAAAAAGATGGCTTAGAAATTTGCTGTCAGTCAAATTCACTCAGTCATAAAAAGAAAAAGCTAACCAATGAGTAAGCCCAGAGAGAATTGCCTTAAAATGTAAGGCCATTTCTTAAATATGACTTAACTTTAGGTTAATTTAGAAGGGAGGCCAGTTAGCAATCCGATTTATCCTTTGCAGGTTTCCCATGGTTTGAATCCTTTTTTAAGTTTTCAGAACCAAACCTTTCCAGGTATGCAGACATAGACCCCACTGTCACACCCACGAGGCCTTTCTGAAATCCCCCCCCCCCGGACCCATCTATCTACTCGTGAGAAAGCGCTGTGAACTTGGCCAGAACGGCTCTTCTATCTACACGCAGTGTTTCTCAACCTTGACCATTTTAAGGCACGTGGACTTCAACTCCCAGAATTCCACAGCCAGCGGAATTCTGGGAGTTGAAGTCCACATGCCTTAACATTGTCAAGGTTGATCTACAGCCTGAAACGTTCCTCTCTCCTTCTCCAATGGGAGAGTTAGGAACTTCAACTCCCAGAATGCCGCAGTAAACAACTCCTAGTGACGTAGGCGATGACGCACGCAGCCGACGAGCCAAGCTCGCGCAGGAGCCAGTCGCCCTCCGCGCCTCTCCTGCTTTGGTGGCTCGCTCATTCGCTCTTAGGAGGCGTCCACGCGCCCGGAGAATAAGTTTGGCCCGGTCGACTCGCCGTCTTCGCCGTCGGCCATCTTGTGAGCGGCTGTGTGCTGGGGAGGGGGGAGGGGAAACACCAGGCGGTGGTCGGAGTTGTGCTTTCCAGCCGGCAGGCCTTTCTCGCCCGGGGAGGGGCTGTTCCCGGTAGCCCGGCTGTGTGGACGCCATGTCTGCGGAGAACCTGGAGCCCGCTTCGGCGGAGGAGCAGAAGGTGAGCGGGGGGGGGGCGGCGAGGGCTGCCGGAAGAGCAGCGGGCGGAA
>NW_015388075.1:350929-374096 GCF_001527695.2 Protobothrops mucrosquamatus | reverse complement strand
CCTCCCCGCGAGGGTGGGATCGCTCCGAATTGCCCCCCCGAGAGCGGGAAGGGTCTCCAGGGGGGTCCCCGGTGGGCGTGCCCACCTCCCCCCCCGTGGCTGCGGGCGCCGGTGGCGTCTGATTGCAGCAGGCGAGGCGGGATTCTGACATCATCGGGCTCTAATGCGCAGCCCCCTCCCCCCCCAAAAATAATAATTAAGGAGTAATGATCAGATAGATACCAAGGGCTTCTGTGATTCAAGGTAGTCCGTCAATCCTGTCTCCGAAACTTGGGTTGATCTAGAATAGATAGATCTTTCTCTTCGGTCAGTGATTGAATTTAATAGCCTTAAAAGGATGAAAGCCGGGTTCCTAAGAGAGCGTCTGTATAGGACCATCACGTGTCCCAACACTAAACTCTCCCGGGACGTGTTTCAGACCGGTAAAGAAAGAGCAGAAAGCATCGGAAATGGTTATTTCGTTCATGTTTGCCCTTAGGACCTTGACAAAAGTCGAAAGGGTTGGATTGTGTTGACTAGTAGTGCTGTCTTGTAAGTAGGGATCTTATAATGCTGTTACCGGTTGGTTTACACCCGTAGCATCTTACACCTACGGTACTACAGTATTGCAAAGTTATAGTTGGCAGTATATTCGAAGTATATGTTAAGCCATTGGTTTTTATGTTTCTGTAAATTGCGAACCTAACCCTTATATTATTTAGCGAAGAAACCATTATGAAGTATGATTGGATTATTTACTTTTAAAACTGGGTATCACAATGCGAATTGTGAAGTCACAGAACAGTATAATAAAATGCCAGTTTCTTACATTTTTAGGAAATGGAAGATAAGGTGGTTAGTCCTGAGAAGGCTGAAGAAGCGAAGTTGAAAGCAAGATATCCTCATCTGGGCCAAAAGCCTGGGGGCTCAGATTTTTTGAGGAAGAGACTTCAGAAAGGAGTGAGTTAAAAAGCTAACCTACCTAATAAAGGGAGATGTTTTAATTTATCTTTGTTTGCTCTGAAACTAAAACCTATATCCTAGCAGAATAGCATACAGAATATTCAAACAATGCATTTAATTTATCTTCAAGGATACAAATGAATGCTGTAGATCCCTCTTTGTGGTACTTTATGCATTTTGTTCATAATGAATGCTTTCTTGGCCTGGGATTGCAATACTAAATACCCTATTCATTAATGTGAGCAGGATGTTGTAAGCAGTTCTAACTATCAAGTGATAACAAAACTAGTGTTCCCCCTTTTAACCCATTTTGTCTCCATTGGATGAGTTTTTCCTGGTAAGGATTAACTTAAACCTTTTATTCTGTGTATGCGTCAGCTTGATTCTGAAGCATGTATGTAATTCTTGAAGGAACTACGTTATATTTGTATTATATTTCACTTGATACATTTATCTTGCAGCAAAAGTACTTTGATTCTGGGGATTACAATATGGCGAAAGCAAAGATGAAGAACAAGCAGCTTCCTACTGCAGCTCCTGATAAGACTGAAGTCACAGGTGACCATATTCCTACTCCACAGGACCTTCCACAGCGGAAACCATCTCTTGTTGCTAGCAAGCTGGCTGGCTGACTAGGCTGGCAGAACTGCATGAAACTTCTTATTCCCTTACTCTTTCCTTAAGTTTTATTTCTTCACATTTTTGTTTCCACTAAGTCAGGGGTCCTCAACCTTGGCAACTTTAAGACTTGTGGACTTCAACTCCCAGAATTCCTCAGCCAGCTTGGCAAAGCTGGCTGAGGAATTCTGGGAGTTGAAGTCCACAAGTCTTAAAGTTGCCAAGGTTGAGGACCCCTGCAGTAAGTCATTGACTGACTGCTTGGCAGGTAGTGGTAGCGTGTGCTGCTATTGTTAAGAGTCCATTTAAGAATTGCATAATCCTTGGATGAGTTGAGAACAATGCACTGATTTTTTTTTTTAAAAAAGGACATGTTTTGTTAGAGCAATGTAATCTACTTGAAAAATGTACATATTACCCGTTTGCTAGTGTAGGGCTGGTTCCAGCAAGTGACAAAGCAAGTTTGAAAAATTTTAATGTTTTGGCGTTCCTTAGTTCACTTTAATTACAGTGTAATATGTTTGTATCAAATACAAGTTCCTTTTTTTTTCTTGTGTTTTGGTTTTGTAAAGTAGAGGTTTTAGACAGTAAGTTCCTAGAAGGCAAAGCATGTATTAAAAATGATGGGGCTCTCACTAAATTTGTGTATCTACTCATGAACTTGAATGGCCTTAAACCTACTTCAGCTTTAACAATAGATTTTTACTTGAGCAATATTTGCTCATTTTGGTGTAATTCTTGTAAACTTTGTGCTTATTGACAACTGTCTGTTGAAGCTGGTATTCTTTTTGGTCCTGTAGCATAGAACACATTTTTAAAGTGGATGAAGTATGCATATGCATAGACTGCATTCACTTTTGTGCCATGTCTGTAAATAAGATAGTTTTGCACAATTTTTGCAAATATGTTAACTACACTTTTAAAAATGTGCCAACTAGAAGCACAAATTCTGTCTTGGAAAATCATCATACTTATTTGAATCAAAACCTCCTTAGCGAAAAGTAATAGACTTGTATGCTTAAAATCTGGAAAGTGTTGAAGCACTATGGATAAATCAGCTTTACCAATACATTTTCCCGTTAATTGATGCAATGTTCAGTACAAATATTTTCTCTATATATACAAAATAGTTTATCTGAAATGTTCTATTCATTTCAAGGGACTAAATTTAAACACATTAAACTTAAAAAAAATTAAACACATTTTAAATCACCCTATATAGGGACTTCCAGCACTACTGTATTTCTTCAGCACATTTGAAGATCTCTTTTTAAAATTAAATGCAAGAAGTTTAAAACATGAAATTATGGATATATCTGTGCTGCTACTGGAGGCCTCCAACATTATAAAAACAGCATCTGCTATTTTAGGAGTAGTTAAAAAAGAATACAAGCTCTTTTTAGATTAAGAAGTAAAGATGGTATTGGCTAGATTTGATATGTTCTAAAATTATGATGTTTTGTAAGATAAGAGTGCTTTGTCATTGTATATTATAAATATGAAAGCAAAAGCAATCGTATCTTGGATATAATTGGCTACCTATACCACATATAAAAATTAACAACAAAAATACTATTTTGTCTGTCTTAAAATCTCAGATTTATTTGACATTCTCACGCTGGAAGATTTTTGTATAGTTTGAGAGATTTGACATTAGGCAATAGAAGTTGGATTTTTCCAAGAATAGTCTCTGAAAGTAATAAATTTCTGCTGAGCATCTTTTACAAATAAATTCAACATTCATACAAAGAGTAAATCAACATTTTCGAAGGTATTGGACGTAGCCTTGCTACATCTCAAATTTTAAAAAGTTACTTTATACTGATCTGAATTACTGTTAGCTGCATGGGTGACATCTGGATAATTTGTAATTTCTAGTTTATTTGGGAGGGCTATTTTGTCACTTCTCCCCTAAAGCTATATTTTTTTCTTTTGTCTGGGTAGTAATGACATGATATCTATTCTTGCTATAATCTGCTTCAATTTTATGTCCCAGTTGTATTGCAATTTGAATACTGTGAGCAGTAAAATCGGCACCAGTAAAGATACTTTGTAGGGATAGAACTGAGAACCCAGTATCTGATTCACAAATATGTAACATTTAATGGAAGCTGTTCCAACAAACATTCAGTTTATTTTTTAAATTAAGAGGTCGACCTTGTTGACTACCTTAAAATGATTTCCTAACAGATTGCTGCAGATTATAGTAAGGGGAATTTGTTTGCTGGGTAAGGAAGTATATAAACTATGTCAATCTAAACATTCCATTCTCCTGCTTACAAGTTATATTTTTGTATTGATATGACTGGGCAAATGTTAATGATACAAAAAACATAAGCTGAGCAATTATAAGAGTATCTATTCCAGTACCAGTCTGCTTTGATAATGAATCTCTGTCTCTAATAAACCTCAGCAACTGAAGATAGGTTGTTCTATATTAAGGATGCAAATAGTTTGATCAGTAATAATTTCTCAGAAGAGAGAATGGACATCTGAGCTGCAGCTTATTTCAACAAGATAAAGCTGTTATGTTTGTATATAGACTGTATAATATGAGTTTTGCCATTTGATACCTTTTTCAGAGATCTGCACTACAGCCTAACAATCTGCTTTAGGCAGTGATTAGTATTGCTCAAGGATGTCTGTACTCAAAATAGGTAACAGCTTCCTAACTCTTCCCCAGGAGTTCAGTAATTGTGTGTCAAGTGATAAAATTTTTCCTGCTTCTGCTCCATCCACCGACTTTGCCCATTGTTACAAGAATCTATGTGTGAACATGTGTATGCAGAGGCCACCTTAAGAATTGCTCGGTCTGATAAGTTCTTTGATGCATTCCATAACCTGAGGCAATGAAGATTTCAGATGCTCCCTACAGCTTTCAATCTGTGTAATATGCATAATAAATACAATTAATTTGTTTTCACTGCTCTGTAGAAACTTTGTTTGGTGTTTTACTGAGTCACTCCATACCCACAATAACTGCCTTGACTAAAAGCATTGGTTTCCATGGAATTAATTTTGTATTAAGGAAAAAGCTTCTGTTTTCTAATATGTATTCAATATTAAACCTATAATGTTCCTGACTGTAACTCTATATACTGTATACCTCAGTTCTTATTTTTCTAAAAATTGTATTAAATGTTATGATTTGATTTTAATACACTAATAGGCTTGTTTCTATGCAATTCATTTATGAAAATTGATTCTGAAAATTAATCCACGAACCATCAGAATGGATTCTTCAGACAAATCCCTGAAGGAGCAGGAACTATGTAAATTCTTTATAGTGTCTCGACTTCGTCTGGTATTTTCTAACACAAAATTGCAGGTTCATCTTTGTTTTTGTCCGCTGTATACCCTCTTTCTAGATACGATAGCACATTGGTATCTGACGTATTTGTAATTTTGGTAAACCGTGAAGAAGCTGAATTGCTCCTGCATAACTAACCTTAGCTCTTTTAACTATTTGAATAGAAATATCTTCTACTTATTGATCAAACCAGAAGAATAGGGTCTATTCCAGTTGGTAAGAGATGATGGCAACACCATCCACCATCAGGGTAAAAAAAATAAATCAGCCTAATTATGCCTTGTGGAAAGGAGGAGGTGGTCATGGTCAACAGATAACACCAAACATCAGGAAGTGGTCACATCAGACTCCTACTTTTCTCTCAAAAGGGTGACTCAATGGGTCATAGGTTGTCTTGGAATTTATTTTGTGGACTTCATTAAGAAACCTAATGGATGGACTTTGTTGGATTAAACTTAGTAGAAGCCCGATATTTTGTTGAGCACAAATTGGCCATGTGTACAAAACAGACTGGATATCAAATTTACCACTGGTGCTTTAGCTTACTATACAGTATTAGACCCAGCTTGTGTGATTATTCAGGATATTGTACAAAAGAAAAAAAATGGACTGACAGCAGGTGGCAGCACTTCTCCATGACTGATCTTGAAAAAGCTAAGTAGGGTTGGCTTTGATTGCTACTTGGAGACTGCTTAACCCAAAAAAGCAACAGTACAATGGGTGCATATGTATGCGTATGGCTTATTTAATGGTGGCATGATCCTGCTAAAACACTTTAATGGGTACGAGCTGAAGATGGGGATGCCTGGTTTAGGAGGATGGAGGAAGTGAACCCAAGTATCCCAACACACAGAGCCATTATAATGGCTAAATCAGGTTCTATAAGTAGTCCTTGATGTACAATCATTCATTTAGTGACCAAAGTTACAACTGAACTGAAAAAAAATGACTTATGACCAGTTTTCACAGTTGCAACCATTGCAGCCTCCCCATGATTACATAATCAACATTTGGGTGCTTGACAACTGGCATGTATTCCCACAAGCCAAGTTGGGGGGGGGAAGCCAAATTCGTTTAACAACCATACAATTTCCTTAACTACAGTGATTTGCCTAACAACTATGGCAAAAAGGTAGTAAAATGGGGCAAAACACCGCCTTAACAATAGACAATTGTGGTCTCAAGTATAATTTGTCCCTGGTAACCTGTAACTCAGATTATACTAGCCTCATCTTCCCTCCACCACCCAAATACAGGTAGTCCTTGACTTACGACCATAATCAAGCCCCAAATTTCTGTTGTTAAGTGAGACATTTGTTGTGGGTTTTGCCTCATTTTATGACCTTTCTTGCCACAGTTGATAAGTGAATTACTGCAGTAGATAAATTAATAACCTGGTTGTTAAGTGAATTTGGCTTCCCCATTGACTTTGCTTGTTAGAAGATTGCAAAGGGGGATCATGTGACCCCGGGACACTGCAACGGTCATAAATATGAACCAGTTACCATGTCTTAAATCTTGATCATGTGACCCTGGAGATGCTGCAAAGGTCGTGTGAAAAACGACCCTAAGTCACTTTTTCCAGTGCCCTTTGTAACTTTGAACGGTCATTAAATGAAATGTTGTAAATTGAGGACTATCTGTATTAAAGCCAGCAGGGCAGGGTGCAGGACAGTCCCCTCCAGGACTGAGACGCTTACTGGCCACGGCTTCCCCCTGATGGATGAGTCTCACTGGGTCTTACAGAGGATTTTCTTTTTATTTTTGCAGAATTGAGTAGAATAACAGAGTTGGAAGAGATCTTGGAGGTCTTCTAGTCCAACCCCCTGCTCAGGCAGGAAACCCTACACCATTTCGAACAAATGGCTGTCCAGTCTCTTCTTAAAAACCTCCAGTGTTGGAATATTCACAACTTCTGGAGGCAGGTTGTTCCACTGGTTAATTGTTCTAACTGTCAGGAAATTTCTCTGTAGTTCCAGGTTGCTTCTCTCCTTGATTAGTTTCCATCCGTTGCTTCTTGTCCTGCTCAATGTCTATGTGGAGATTCTCAGTCATCCAGTTATCCCAAAGATGCTTTTTCAGGAGGCAACCGGACTTTCTTGTTTTTCTTTGAAGACGTTTCGCTTCTCATCCAAGAAGCTTCTTCAGCTCTTGGATGAGAAGCGAAACGTCTTCAAAGAAAAATATAGTCCAGTTGCCTCATGAAAAAGCATCTTTGGGACTTCTTGCCCTGCCTTTAGGCGCTTTGGAGAATAGCTTGCCTCCCTCTTCTTTGGGGCAGCCCCTGAGATACTGGAACACTGCTATCATGTCCCTCCTCATCCTTCTCTTCGTTAAACTACACATACCCAATTCCAGCAGCCTTTCCTTGTATGCTTTAGCCTCCAGTCCCCTAATCATCCTTGTTGCTCTTCTCTGTACTCTTTCAAAAGTGTCTCAACATCTTTTTCAATTTCTCCTTTCTCATGAGGGGCTCTCCTTTTTAAACGTCTGGAAGGGGGGGGGTTGCTTCTGCAGCCCCGCACGCCCCAAAAGGGCGGCCCAGCCGGCCTTCCCTGACCCCCGCCACCACCCTGCCTCTGGCCCGGCCGCCGCCTGAAGGGAAGAAGGGAAGCGGGGGGGGGGGTCTCGGTCGTCCGTGCCCCATCGCCGGGGAAAGGCCGCGCGCACGCTCGGGCGCCTCCGCCGGTACCCAGCATGCCTGACGAGGCGGAGGGAGGCGGAGGGAGCGGCCCGCATCTCCTCATCCCTCTACCCGGCGCATCCCAGGGAGCGACATGGCCCGCCCGACTCGGCAGCCGCTTCCCGCCGAGGGCAGCCAGTAGCCGCCTCCCTCCTTCCCTCGCGTCCGCCCCGCCTTCGGCTCCTCCGCCGGCCCTGAGGCGGGAGAGCCGACCTCGCCGTCGGCCTCGCGGGTGGGAGCGGCGGCGGCGGCGGCGGCTCCTCCACCATGGCGGCCTCCGAGCTCTTCACGAAGGTGAGGCGCGCGCGGGCGCGCGGGAGGCGTCCAGGCCTGCCCGGGTGGCCGTTGGGGGTTGCCTGGCAACGCCGCGGGCTGTGTGGGGAGTGGGGGGGCGAGCGCCCCCAAAGGGGTGGCTGCTGACTCCCCCTTTTTTTGTGGGGGGAGGACTGGGGGGTGTCTTTCTGACGGAGGGGGGGCGAAGGAAAGGAGTCTCGGTCGTAGGGAAGGAGCCTCCCCCCCCATCCCCGTCCCCGTCCTTGCTTGCATTGTCTCCTAGGTTGGTGCTCAGTGAAAGACATATGTACTTAAATAATATATATTTTATATGTGTATATTTAAATAATATATATTTTATATTGTATATTTAAATAATGTATATTTTTTATATGTGTGTATATATATATATATGTATTTATATATATATATATATATGTGTATGCATGCATGCATGCATGCATGCATGCATACATACATACATACATATTCTGGCTCTTTTGCTTTGTGTGGTGCTCAATTTTGGATTGCATTCCCCCCCCCCCCAATGAAATGCAAAAAACAAGACATGGCTGGCAGGCAACCTGGGCCTGCAGCATCTTTCACATCCTGCATCTTAACTGCCATGTCCTCCATCTATTTTGTCTCATCACTATCCTTGTCTCTTTCCGCAAATGCAAAGGAAAGGGGTTGGAGCCTCCTCTTTTACAGCCCTTTTTAAAACTTGCTTTAGGACTTTCACACCTGCCTTTTGCAGTTTTGGCAGGGCCTGCCTCAAGATTCCTCCCCCCCCGCCCCTTTTCCTGCCAGCAGCGGTTGCGAATTTTAAGTCACTGCCCTACAAAGACTAAGAAAGCATAATTTTTGTGCATCAGAAAAACTAGCTGTTTTTTTTTTTTTTTACGATGGCAGCGAAGGCTCTAGGTAGGAGGAATAAAATCTGCTTCATCAGCGCATGGATGGAAAGCTGTCTTTTGTTTATAATAAGGCTTCTTTGAACTACTGTCTATTCTGCTACATAAGCGTGAATCATATTTGGTTTAATTGTGTTTGTTTATTTACAGTACTTATGACACTGCCTGGTCCCCAAAGACTCTGGGTGGTGTAGTGTGCACCGTTTAATGAAAAGAAAAAACTGACATTAAATAAGTACAATTTAATATAAAAACCTCAAAATTAACTACCAAAGGAAAGCAAAGATAACACTCAAGACAGGCATGTATTGTCAGTCATGTGGGACCAAAACCATGTTCAACCAGCTTTCATTTGCTTACAGAATTGCAGCAAGCTGGGAGCTCTGAATATTGCTGAAATGAAAACACTGTTGCCCATAAGGTGGGGGCTGTTTTAGAGAAGGCCTACCTGGTGAACCCCATAAGGAAAGGAAAATGTTCAGGTTCTCTAAATAGCCAGGCTGGCTGGAGAGATATAATTTTGGCAAATCTTTGGCTAATTGCAATGTCATTGGAATATTTTCTTATTCTGTTCAGTAATAAGTTTGTTGTTCTTGGTGGTAAAAGTGGCAGTTTTACTTTCTTAAGACTGTACAGCTAGGGATAGGCTGTGTCTGGGAATGATAAGAGATTGATGTTACTGCTGATAAAAAAATACTTCACATCTACAAGGTTGTGACTTCCGTGCTATAAATTGCTTGGCTGCCATTATAATCTAGGCAAATCTTAAAACAGAAATTCTTCTAAGCAGGTAAAACCTGCTTATTTCCTTTTTTCCCCCCTGGAACGCTCCATTCTTTATTTCTGGGGGCAATTCTTTCTCTTGTTACATCCTTTTTGATGATATACATCTGTTTGTTGGAATAAGAAAAATACTTGGTCTTTAGGATGCTTCAAAAAAGGTTAAGATGGCAGCTGTGGCTGAGTGCTTCTCTTATTCATGCAGTATGAGAAATTAAAATGCTTGAACAGTTAACTTTTCAAGAGGTGGATTTAGCGATGGCCCAGGGTGCTGTAACTTAAGATGCTGTGTTCCTCTCTAGATGCCTACAGTTCTCTTAAACCAGTGTTTCTCAACCTTGACAATTTTAAGGCATGTGGACTTCAACTCCCAGAATCCCACACCCAGCATTGCTGGCTGTGGAATTCTGGGAGTTGAAGTCCACATGCCTTAAAATTGTCAAGGTTGAGAAACACTGTCTTAAACTCCTCTGTTAGTATTTTTGCTTTCCTGCTGTCTAGAGAACTTCAGAGCCTTAAAAAAAATGGTGATATAGAAATGGCAATTTGTTGACTAGTAGTGCTGTCTTCTAAGTTAGGGATCTTGTAATACTGTTACTGGTTGGTTTACACCCGTAGCATCTTACACCTAACAGTATTGCAAAGTTATAGTTACAATTTAGAGTGTGAATCAGATCACCTTCTTTTTATTTTACTTGTTCCTTTGCTCCTTTTGAAAAGGATTTTTTCTGGGGAGGTGCCTTTGAGTCAGTCTTAACTCCTAGTAACTGCCTGGGCAAGTCCATAAGTTTTCTTGGCAACATTTTTGGAAATGGCTTGCCATTGCCTTCTTCCTAGAGTTGAGAGGGAGTGACTGGCCCAAAGGCATCCAGAAGGTTTTGCGCCTACGACAGGATTATAACTCACATTTTCCCCAGTTTCTTACCTAATGGCTTAAACCACTACCCTAAACTGGCTCATTTTGAAAAAGTATGTGTGTTTAACCCAGTTCAAAGGTCCTGAAGGTTGTGCAACCTAATAAATTTTCCAGTCACTTCATTTGGAGTGATGTTGCAGTCTTTTAGCTTGAATTGACTCCATTCATTAGTCAGCCAAGCTTTTGTTCTTTGACTACATAAATTGGAACTAATGCAGTTCAACATAAAAAACAGGAACCACATCAAGTGAAAATCCCCTAAATACTGTAGCAAGGCAACAAAATCTCTCTACTTGTGACACTGGCTTTCACCAAGTGACAGATGGTGCTGATCTGTGGAAAGTGGAATAGGGTGGTTTTATTTTGAAAATAAGGCAAGCCATTTAAGCACTTGAATCAATCTGTAGTCAGAATAAGTCTGTTCAGTGTGGTTTGCACCCAAGTTGACGGGGGTGCGACGTAGATGCCTTCTGTGGTAATCCATGTGGATTTGATAGGTTGCGTTGAGAAGTATATGCAACCATATATTCTATTTCAAAGAATATTTTCAGCTGTCTGGCTGTGAATTTACCGTTAAGAGACGTTTTCCATCTTTTTTTTTTTCCTTAATGGATTTTCTTATGGGGGCATATGCTGAAAGATGTGTGCATATAATGTATGTTCTTATTTGTGGTTTTTACTTGTGTGTAGTGTGCACTGTGGACAGGACTTAATTTTGTTGTGAGTTACACAATAAAGATATTCCTATTCTGTTCTGTTCTGTTCTGTTTTGTTCTATTCTATTCTAATGGTGCACAGATGAAAGAAGCAGTCGAAAATGTAGAAAATGTTTCCTGGACTTTCCTTCCCCCTTTACTTAATTTCGTTGTGAGTTACACAATGACAATAAAGATATTTCTATTCTATTCTATTCTATTCCATTCCATTCTATATTCTATATTCTATATTCTATTCCATTCCATTCTATATTCTATATTCTATATTCTATATTCTATTCTATTCTATTCTGTTCTGTTCTATTCTGTTCTATTCTATTCCATTCCATTCTATTCTATTCTATTCCTAATGGTGCACAGATGAAAGAAGCAGTCGAAAAACTGTTGTAGAAAATGTTTCCTGGACTTTCCTTCCCCCTCTTTAAAATTCAGTGAATGAGGCGGGATCAATATTTCTGTAGCCTGGAAGCATCCAGATCTTACTGGCCCTGGTCTAAGGACATTTGCATGGAAACCTTAATGAATGTAGGATTCCTGATGGCCTGGAATTGAGAGCATAGCTATAGTGGGGCAATGAATAAATGTGTTTGAGCCTTAGGCGTTTCTTTAACCAGATGTTATAGCTCAGCTGACCAGGGTGGCCTATTTGTTTCAACGGAAGTTATATATCTGCTTAAGATCTAAGATCAGATTTGGGAGATGGAAAATGTCTGAAATAAGCAAATTATTTATGGCTGAGATGAAAGCAGGACATTTGTAGACAAAGACACTTTTGTCTAGTTTTCTCCTTTCTCCTCTATTCATCTCTCTCCAGGTATTGCAATGGTAGTGGTGGTGATGATGATGATGATGATGATGATGATGATGATGATGATGATGATGACATTTTGAGACCACCCAACTCCCAAAGGACTCTGGGTAGCTATACCCAGAAAAGACCAAATACAAAACATGTACATTTGGAAGACTAAAACAACCAAATATACCCCAAACCAGGGGCAGGCAACCTTGGCTCTTTTATGACTCATGGACTTCAACTCCCAGAATTCCTGAGCCAGCCATTCTGGGAGTTGAAGTCCACGAGTCATAAAAGAGCCAAGGTTGCCTGCCCCAAGCCAACAACAACAAAAAACTAACAAAGACTCAGTGTCCATTGTAACCCCAGACCTGGGTGCAGAGCCACATTTTAATGGCTGAGCATCATGGTCTGAGGAGCTAGCTAGATAAAATTACAACAACAGGTAGGCTAGAGACAAGCAGTTAGAGAAATGGTGTGTGAACCCAGTTTAACAAATGTAAATGCAGTGTGTTGGTAGACTGACAAGTTGAAGTTACAATTTCTTTCTAAAGGGAAAAAAAACCCCTTCCTTTCCATTCCTTTGTAAAGACCAACACTGCCATTTTGGTTGATGAAGATTTGTCTCACTGTGCAGTTTATTCCCAGGAAAGTATGATGAACATGGGCAGAGCTGGCTGAGGAGAGGCAGCATTTTATATATGAAGAAATAATCTTGCTTTACAGGGCCTTTCATAGGAAATGTTTATTCATATACGCTGGGCAGACCAAAACCTGCAACTTCAAGAAATCAAGAAATTCTTTGGAAAAAGTATCCTTATGGTTGTGAATATTTGCAAGCACACTTTCAAGAGGTACCCTTCCACAGATCAAGGCCTCATTTTGAAATATGTTAATTAGAGTGAACCCCTAATCAATACAGTTTGAGCCTCATCAAGTGATAGCAATAATGTCTCGCACCTGTGAACATCTTCCGTGTTAATGTATTTTCTGTAGAGAATCAATCCACAGCCCCGTCTAGGATGTATTTTGATCAGCTGATGTTCTGTGAAATTGACAGTAGCTAGAATTTCTCATCATCTGCATCACTGCCAGGAAGTGGGCCAATATTTTTTTTAGCATGATGTGAAGTAAAATGCGAAAACATCTGTTCTTACATGACAGTACATCTGCTTTCTGTGCATAGATTATATCCATGTGAAGATTCTCTTTAACAGTTTAAAGAGCCTATTTTTTTTTTAAATCCAGCCTTATAGCAAATGTCTTGAGCATTTCTTTAACAATACACATTAGCATTTATTTTTAAAAACCTCTTTATCACTTCAAGCAAATTAATTTACTTTGGGGTGTGGCAGGTAATTAATCTTGAACTGCTGAATAGGCTCAAATATCCAAACCGCTAACCTCTCCCTTCTCCTTGTTGATCCAGTCCCTCCTATGAATGAGTACTTTGCAAGATGATTTGATACAGTGCTTTAAAAGAGATTGAAAAAGGGAAATTCCAAATTTTTGTTATGTTCCCAGGTTGCATGTCTGATATTACCACCATTGTTACTGATATACATTGAAAAGAATTACCTATAGAAACATCTACTATGATACCATCAAGCTATAGCTGGATAATAGCAATTAGGTCTGTAGCCCGCTGTGGCCGTCTGAAAGATATATTTATTTATAAAATGTAGAGACTGTCCATCCTGCAAAGCGTCTCTGGTCAGTGTATAATTATCATAGTAATATTTGGGCTTGTTTTACAGATGGCCTTAACCCATGATTGCCATAACCCATGGTTTTACCGTGATGTATTGACTAACCCCCATTTTGCTAGATTCCCAGAACACTTAAGCTATAATGATACAATATGATAAACTTTATTGATTAGCCAATTGACCACATCAGACATGAGCATTAACCACAGTAAAATACAATAAAATGAGACAAGATACAAGGGAGGTGAGATTAAGTCATTAAGTGAGATAATTCCATTAAGCCATGATAGAAAAGTTTGCAAATCCAAAACTAAATTGTCTAAGCAAGGACATGGTGGTTGATCTGGTGCAAAATTTGGTATTTTACTTGGTCCTCCTGTGGAAGCTATTACCAACAGCAGATAATGCAGAAGCCAAGAATATGTACATAATCTCAATGAAAGGAATTAAAGTGGGGGGGAGATGAATAGCTGCCAGCTGTTGGTGTGGGGGACATGGTAATGGCTACTGTCAAGAAAGGAGCAGAGCTGAGAAAGAAGGTGCAATGATTTGTCAAAGGAGGGGGGGAAAAAGATAGGGTATTGTTGTATTTTGAAGACAGTGCAGGAGTGATAGTAAATAACAAAGGAGAAAATGAAAGGCTCTGTTAGCATATGCCCTGATGCCAAAGAGTGTGCAGATCTATGCCCAGAATTGCTAACAATGCAGGTATCGCAAACATATATTTTGTTCTTGGTAAAAATCAAAATCCTCCCCCAATAGCAATAGCACCTAAATCAGTGATGGCGAACCTTTTAGAGACCGAGTGTCCAAACCGCAACCCAAAACCCATTTATTTATCGCAAAGTGCCAGGACTGCATCAGCATTGTGGTGCCCTCGGGGGGGGGGAGCCAGGGAGGCGCCTCTGAGTGCCGCCTCTGGCACGCAAAAACTGGGGGCGCAAAAATAGGCCACCGTGCTGCAAGGCGCAAAAACGGCCGTCGCCACAACGCAGGGTGCACATACAAGGCGCTGCACCACGCAAGAACGGGGCAGGGCTAGTGAGCATCACGCAGGCACTAGCCCCGCCCCATTTGCAGTGCAAAATGCTTCCCCCTCCCTTTTGTTCCAGTCCAGCAATGGTTGGTGACCTCTGCTCTACCATCTCTACTTGAGCTTGCTAGTCGGCCGCTTCGCCTCCTTTGTGCTGGGTGGGGCTCCTGCTCCGGGCGACGGTGGCGGCCTGATGGACCTGCTGCTGGAGGTGGTGCGCGTGCCAACAGAGAGGGCTCTGAGTGCCACCTCTGGCACGCGTGCCATAGGTTCGCCACCACTGACCTAAATGTATATACCGCTCCACTGTGCTTTACAGCCCCCTCTAAGCGGTTTACAGAGTCAGCATCTTGCCCCCAACAATCTGGGTTCTCATTTTACTGACTTCGGAAGGATGGAAGGCTGAGTCAACCTTCAGCCAGTCAGGATCGAACTGCTGGCATTGAGCAGTGAGTTAGTTTGCAATACTGCATTCTAACCACTGCACCACCAGGGCTCAATAAAGCCCCTAAGCAACACTACACAAGGCTTGATATGACATATGTGGTCCATTGCATTCTAGCTGTAGCTTGATTCAAGTGCACCGCCGTGTGATACACTCCCCAACTTATTGACGGAGCATGCAATGCTAGCTTATTAAATAGCCCTCTCTATTACAAAGTTTGTTTGAAAAAAAACCACACCATTTTAGCAGAAGGTTAACCCTGAGAAGAAGCAAGCTATTCCAGACTGAGATGGCGATGGCCAAAAGAGCATGAAGTGTTTCCAGGTTCCTGTCCCCTTAACAGTGTGGAGGGGAAGGCCAATAAATGAAATGGTTCACAATACAGCAACATTAATTTATACAGAGAGCAGAATTGGGGGGGGGGTGCCATGTAATGAGTACGAGCAAGAAGCCAAGATTAAGGTAGGTTATTGAATATTAATACTTTGGCTATTAATCTCCCTGTTTCTAGAGGGGGAAGAACAAAAAGGCCCAGTGCCGCCAACTTAATATGAATGGTGAAAACAAATTATCGCTAGGAGCAATGTTTTTTTGAACGCTAGCATTTGATGACTCTCACAAGACAGTGGGATTTCTCCGCTCTTCCGAGAGGCGCAGAGAGGAAACACTCTTGCCTTTTGTGCTGGGGAACTTTTTGGCAAGGAAAGAATCCAGCGATCTGACATAGTTGTCATTCAGTTGATCCTTACGTAGCTTTGAGAGTGGATAATATCACTTTGCCTGTTAGAATCAGCTCAGACCGCGTGGCTTACTAGCAGCCAGCAGGGAGTAGGTCCTATCCCATGCCTCGCTTACCAAGGTGACAATGATTGCTGCCCAGATTAGCAGAAGTTTGCATCACCGCGAATACTGGAAAACAGTGGATAGCTTGAACCATATGTACATTCAAGTAAGTTACCGTCTTATTCTTACTTTTTCTTCTTCTTGTGCCATATCCGTTATCGGACATTGGCGATCATGTTGGCGATCCTGTTTTTATCAGCAGCCGCACGAAAAAGTGCTGCTGAGTTTTGTCCGAACCAGTCCCTTAGATTTTGAAGCCACAATGTTCTTCTTCTGCCTGGACCTTGTTTGCCTTCAATCTTTCCCTGGAGGATTAAGTGGAGTATGCCTTATTTTTCTGGGTGTCGCATCACGTGTCCGAAATATTCTAATTTTCGTTTTTTAATTGTTTTGATGATTTCCCTTGGCTTTCCCAGGCGGCTTATCCCCTCCTCATTTCTGATCTTGTCAACCCAGCTTGTACGTAACAGCCGCCTGTAAATCCACATTTCAAATGCTTCTAGTCTCTTCAGGTGGCCTTCTGTCAGAGACCAACTCTCTACTCCATAGAGCAGGATAGAAAAAATATAGCATCTGACAAGCCTGATTTTCAGTCTTAGGCTTAGGTCGGGACTGCAGAAGACCTTTTTCATTTTAAAGGATGTTGTTCGAGCTTTCTCTATCCTTGTCTTTACTTCAGTGGTCATGTCCCAGCTTTCATGTAAATTAGAACCGAGGGATTTATTCAGAGATCATAACCTCTTTGCCAAGATTGCAGTCCTGTTTAAAGTTGCAGAAGACTTTGGTTGATTCAGTTGCGGTGGATTGCACCCAAAGGGAATGAATATTTATGTGTGTTAGGGAAAAGTATGGAGTACAGTTTTAATAGAAGAGAATAGTATATTTTGGTGTGTAAATTTAGCGACCAAACTATGACTTATATTCATTGTCTGTGTGGGTCTTGAGTGTTCTAAAGGTGAACTGTTGTTTTTTTTTGTTCTAGCTATGGAAACTGACAATTTTGGAATAATTCTGAAATGACGTTTCCCAGTTCAGATTGGCAGAATCTAATACTGCATTCAAGTTTAAAATACTTTGATTTTTTTTTTCAAAAAAAGATGCTACATATTTAACTTTATATTAATGAAAGAGGATGCTGTTTTTTCCACTATTAATTTGGAATACTGTATTTGCCTCAGCTTGCTACTCTGCAGTGTGTTGGCTCTAATTTTATGGAATGTTATGGAAGTTACAGGATTTAAAGATAGTGGGGAGCACCAGCTAGGGAAAAACTATATTACATTTTATTGCAAAGTAATTACTGTTCAGTGTAGTGGGACTTATTTACGGAGACATCCTCCAGTCTTATTATATTGTAGAGTTCTGTCTGGGTGCTTGATGAGATTCCTGCTACCTAACAGCTGAAGAGAAAACATTGCTTCTTCAAACTGGACAAATTTCTCATTGGACAACAAAGCAAGTTTTATATGACAAAAGTTTCTTCCTAAATTACTTCAGAAAATGTGATGATAATGTAATAGTTCTGTTATTGGTTCAGCTTCTAATGTTGACCTGAGGGTAAAAACTGTTTCTTCTAATGACTTATCATTTTTTGCACCACACACCTTGTTTTTTTCATTGATAATAAGGCGATCCCGATTGCTCCCTGAATAAATTAATATCAGTCTTAAAAGGGTTGCAGCTTAAATTGCAATGTGACTTCCTTGTGGGGCTTCATGTTTTGCTTTTTCTATTGCCAATCTTCTAGATCAGGGGTAGGCAACCTCGGCTCTTTTATGACTCATGGACTTCAACTCCCAGAATTTCAACTCCCATTCCCACAATGTAATTCTCAAGACAAAAAAAAAAGATTCTCCTTCATTTCACAGGTAGCCCAGTTCACTCACTTGCTTTCTCTCCACAAGTGAGAAATAGGGATTCCTTCTGGCCCAGCGTCCCACATTCCTACTGGACACAGAAACTGGTTTTTAAAAACCCAGCCAGTAAATTCCAGAGCCGAGCTTACTTGTAATTTCTTTGGCCTGGTTTTGGATGTGACTATTCAGGTCATCTTTTTCCTTTTTAAGAAGTGTGTTTTGCTCTTTTAGTTCAAGCACCAGCTTTAAAAAAAAAAAAGAAGAAGAAGAAAGTTGGAAGGGAAAGATTTGTAGACTTCTGGCAATAAATGATTCCGGCAAGATTAGCTGCTAAATTTATAATGAGGCTGCTAGTATCATTATCAAAGTCTTGTCTATACATAATATTTCACCTAGTCTAGGACAGGGGTAGGCAACCTTGGCTCTTTTATGCCTCGTGGACTTCAACTCCCAGAATTCCTGAGCCAGCATGGCTCAGCTTGGAAACCTCTCCCTTTCCCCTCAGCATGGCTGACTCGGGAATTCTGGGAGTTGAAGTCCACGAGTCATAAAAGAGCCAAGGCTGCCTACCCCTGCTAGCTCATTGGTGGACAACTATGGCAGCTTTAAGACTTGTGGACTTCAACTCCCAGAATTCCTGAGCCAGCATGGCTCAGCTTGGAAACCTCTCCTTTTCCCCTCAGCATGGCTGGCTCAGGAATTCTGGGAGTTGAAGTCCACGAGTCATAAAAGAGTCAAGGTTGCCAACCCCTGTTCTAGATATAAGTCTGCATACAGTTTTCTTCTTGTTAAGGTGGCAAAGCAGCAAAATAACGTGTTTTTTTTAAAACAACAACAACACCAAAGTTTAGTCATGTAGAAATCTAACATAGTTTGCTGCCTGTATTTCTTTCAGTGGAGGAAGACTTTTTTTAAATTGCAGTTTGAAGTAATACATTGCGCTCAATAATGTGAACAGAGACATAGGTTAAAACCTTCCCCCCTGCTGCATTAGTTTTCAGTTTGCGAGGAGTATTATGGGAGGAGAGCGTCTTCTTCCTCCTTTCCTCTACTAAATTTGGTACAGATTGGCCAATCTTCTGTCTTCCTGTTCTTGCAAACGAAGCAAGCTAGATTTCTGATTGAACAGTTGCATTCTGAACAAGGGTGTGCCATAACTGATGGACAGCAACTCTGTTTCAGCCAGAAATATGTTTTTATGCTTCTGTTTGAGAGAGCACTTTGCCGTAATTATGCCAGGCCAGCAGAGCTGCCCGGGGAATTCTGGGAGTTGAAGTCCACATATCTAAAAGTGCTAAGGTTGAGAAACACTGCCTTAACCTCTGTTGACATTTTATCGCTACCAGAGCAAAATTTGTCTTCTTTACTTCCTTTAGTGTTCCATTAAACTGTTGAAAGAAAAATCTTCATCAGGGTCCAGTCCAAGCCGGGAATAAACAAAATGGAGACTGCTTTAGAAAGAAGGTTGTAGTTTATTGAGGAGAGCCAGACAGAAAGGAAAGCTGACCACATGTAGTAGGGAGTGGTGGGTTTTTATACCTTCTTGAGCTTTTGTTTGGAGTTGTTCCTGTGGCGTCAACTTTGACCTGTGTCCGAGTGTGCCTTTCTGGTATTCTGATGGCGGTGGGTTAATCCTATTATGTCCCAAAGGTCATATCCTGCTTCCCTGGGGCTGTGGCTGATGGCTATGTCCTGTGTTGGATTTTTTGGTGTGAGGGATTGTTGATTCTAGGGATCTTTGTCTTTCTAATCCCATCAGCTGTAAGCTTCCAGGTGCCAGTCTTTCTGAAAGGATTATGATATCTGCATTTCTACAGAGCTGGTTTCTGCGTGGGGAAGGGAGACTTGGGGCTATTAAGAAAAACTGAGCATGCTTTTCTGCCTTTTTAAGATCCTTTGTGGAAATATAGTATTCTGCCCTTTTTAATATTTCCTTCTCTTGAGGGGGGGGGCTGACTTCCCACAAAAGGTTCAGGGAGGTGGATTCTGCCTTTGGAAGCCTGTTTATTTAGTCAAGAAAATGGGATTTTGGATAGCTGTAAGCATGTTACTACTATTTACATATTGTGTAAAATGATGCTGAGGTTGATACTGTTGTGGAATTTATGTGTGGAATGTGTAAAACAATATAATTTGGACAAGGAGACAAGACACCAAGCTGAAATCGCAATTAATGCTGATAGATGCTGGATCCAGTGGGTTTGATCCAAAAATGTATTTATTTTTTTTGGTCTTGGAAACTAGAAAAAAAGGGAGAGATTGGCTGAAACCCACGGAAAGCGTTACCAAAGTATTCATTCATGCTTAATTTGGTATGAAATGTTGTGATAATACCGTTTTTGACTTGAGTAGCTTGTACTTGAAATTGAGCAGCCAACGATACATAATCTGCTTTTCTAACAACAAAGTTTCTTGATATGTTCTGGTTTTATATGTTAACAATGTACCTATATTATTGAGTACAAATGGTAAATATTATTCAGTTGCATTTGTTACTCTTGTTGTTCTTTTAAATCCAAAATGATTAAAAAAAAAAATACTGATGTACTTACACTCTTCCGGCGTGTTTTTTTTTTTTTAAATAGACTTGAGAAGCATATTGCACCCTCTTTTTGAGTTTAAAAATACCCCATGGCATCCAGCCCTCTCAATTCCTGGCAAATAGATGGGGAAGAAATGGAGGTAGTGACAGATTTTATCTTCCTGGGCTCCAAGATCACCTCAGATGGGGACTGCAGCCAAGAAATTAGAAGACGCTTGCTCCTGGGGAGGAAAGCTATGGCAAATCTAGACAGCACATTAAAAAGCAGAGACATCACCCTGCCAACAAAAGTGCGTATAGTCAAGGCCATGGTTTTCCCAGTTGCAACGTATGGGTGTGAAAGTTGGACCATAAGAAAGTCTTGAGTGACAAAGAATTGAGGCCTTTGAACTATGGTGCTGGAGAAGACTCCTGCGAGTCCCTTGGACTGCAAGGCATTCAAACCAGTCAGTCCTAGAAGAGAACAATCCCGACTGCTCTTTAGAAGGCCAGATCCTGAAGTTGAAACTCAAATACTTTGGCCACCTAATGAGAAGGAAGGACTCACTGGAGAAGGGCCTAATGCTGGGAAAGATTGAGGGCAAGAGAAGAAGGGGACGACAGAGAATGAGGTGGCTGGATGGAGTCACTGAAGCAGTAGGCGTGAGCTTCAATGGACTCCAGAAGATGGCAGAGGACAGGAAGGCCTGGAGGAACGTTGTCCATGGGGTTGCGACTTCGCAACTAACAACAACAAAGTTTTACTCACCACTGGTGCCTTTGAGAGATTCCTGCCTCAAGTGATCTTATGATGTGAATGTTTTGGTCGATAGTTTGGTCTGGTGATTTGCTCATATGATCTTAGATTAGATCATGAAACGCAAGAAAAATTGTTTTTAACACTCTTATTCTTTCTGTGGAACAGAATTCTGTCAAGAGCTCTTTTTATCAAAATGTAATGTGATTACAGTTGAAAAACTTCAAAGGCTTGGTTGTTCCAAGGGTTTGTAATCTCCACATATGAATGTTTCGTGAAGAATACTACTGTGGATGCCATTTAATTATTTTGGGGAAAAAATCCATTATTTATATCAAATTCTCTTTCCAGGAGATAACTTAGGAGCTTTTGCAAGCCTGCATGATATTTCTGCCAATTATGAAATTGCAGTTTCTTGAAGTGAGTGCTTGAACTTCTAATGGACGTTATTACCTTAAAACATGCTTTTTTTTTTTACTTTTTTAAAAAAAGCTCTCCAATTCTTTGAGGAGTAGATGGTAGCTTTTTCAGGAAAATATATATTGTTTTCTTCTCTATTGCAGACCACAATTAAAGCTGGGGGGAGGGAGGAATCGTTGCTATTCAATGGCTATTTGGTCATTTGAGTTATGTGTCTATAAAACTGACAGGATAAAAATTCCACAACAATATTAAAAATATTTCTACAGCTATTTCTTTGGCTTAGGTTCTGAAGCAAAAACTTCGCAAATCCTTTCCAAGGACATTGATACCCAAGTAAGCTGAATGCCCACTATATGCAGCTTGCCCGATATAAACATAAGTTTGATCCTCTCAGATGGAATGGGTTGAAATTCAGGTTAAATAAAGACAAAATAATCACAACTCAGCCAACTTCTGCGGCTTAATTATTAAGAGGATTCTTTTGCCATGGTTGAAATATTAACACAGAGACACAGGTGATCAAAATCGCACACAGAAACGCCACAGGCATCTGTTGACGGCAGATCTTCTTCCTTTAAATATTCCTTTAAGTAGGCACAGTGGGTTTTGGTTGTCTAGTTTCCATGGAGATGTGTTCCCTTGGTCCTTGTTGTTGCAACTGGTTGATGTGGTTTTCCCAGCAGATGCACAAGATGTCAGTGTTCTGGCATTAGAGCAGGGGTAGTCAACCTTGGTTCTTTTATGACTCGTGGACTTCAACTCCCAGAATTCCTGAACCAGCTTAGCTGGCTCAGGAATTCTGGGAGTTGAAGTCCACGAGTCATAAAAGAGCCAAGGTTGACTACCCCTGCATTAGAGCAATGCTTCTCAGCCTTGGCAACTTCAAGATGTGTGGACTTCAGCTTCCAGAATTCTGGGGAATTCTGGGAGTTGAAGTCCACACGTCTTGAAGTTGCTAAATTTGAGGACCCCTGGCTTAGATTATTGGTGAGAATGGGATTGGCAACTAATACTAGCAATGGTCCAAGCCAGTAGGACTTTGAGGCAGAGATGTAAGGCCCCACCTGCATTTTGGATGGTTTTTTTCCCCTGTTTTTCCCCCCCCCCATCCTGTTTTGTGTTTTATCTTTGGTGACAAAAGAAAAATAAATATGTTAAAAAGAGAACATATTTGCCACATTCATGTTATTTTCCTACAATTATTACATGTAGTATTGATCCTATGGGTAGGTAAGTAAGACTGCCTTGGATGCCAGCTAATTTATAAAGTCTGTGTAGCCTATAGTAATTAAGACTTTGTTCTTTTTATTGCCACACAGCAGGCAGAAAACTCTCTGTAACAGCAGGGGCTGCAATTTCTTTTAGAAAGGTTTTAACGTCTTAGTTGCTTCCTGCCATTCTAGGTTTCCAAATTCCCAGAAAAAGGTTAAGACATACTTCAGTAAACCGGTACTTCAGTAAACCGGTACGCTCCCACAGAGCGGGCCTCCTCAGGGTGCCGTCGGCCAAACAGTGTCGGCTGGCGACCCCCAGGGGGAGGGCCTTCTCTGTGGGAGCTCCCACCCTGTGGAACGAACTCCCCCCAGAGATCCGGATTATTCCGGATCTCCCCTCCTTCCGCCGTGCCCTCAA
>NW_015388075.1:342140-347705 GCF_001527695.2 Protobothrops mucrosquamatus | reverse complement strand
CTAAAGCGTCCTTATCAAAGGTTCTGTTGTGCTGGTAGCGTAGATTTTGGCTCCTGGCCCTCAAACTCATGGAAATTGCTATTTTATGGTCTCCTTGTGAAGAGTTGTCATTCAGAGCACTTGTGGGTGACCTCCTGTTCACTCCTTCGAAGGACTGGTCTAGCCGCCGGTCCTTCATTCTTCATAATGGTCATAGTCTCTGCTTGTTCATGATGTCTTCAGTCAACCATGATTCCCACTGGAAGCCGAGTTTCCTACAGACAACCACTCAAATTATATTCCATATAATGTCAGTTATACTGTTTAGCCCAGAGGTCCCCAACCTTTTGAGCACCAGGCACGGGTTCTGTGGAGAGAGGTTTTTCCATGGACCAGAGGGTGTGTGGTTTTGTGTGCTGCCTGCATCCCACAGATGGGGCTTTGCTTGTTTGTGCGGACCAGTTGCTGGCATGCCGTGGCCCAGTACAAGTCCACGGACCGGGGGTTGGGGACCCCTGGTTTAGCCAATACACTGACTAAGCGAAAAGGAAAACATATCGTTATTGTGGTTGCAGTTCAACATGGGCTAAATGGTTCCTGAATCAATATCCACTGCTTTACCATGTCTTTGTTATTATTTTGTTTTAGGTATAGTTTTAGTTGCCATAAATCCTTACGAGCAGCTGCCTATCTATGGCGAAGACATCATCAATGCCTACAGTGGCCAAAATATGGGGGACATGGACCCCCACATCTTTGCTGTGGCTGAGGAGGCATACAAACAGATGGCCAGGTTTGTGGGACGAGGGGTGTCGGCTTTCCACCAACTAGGTTTGTGGAAGGAGGGGGGCTGTTGTCATGATAAATATAATCATATGCAGGTGGTCCTCGGCATTTGTTTGACGACCGCTCGAAGTGACTGTGGCACTGAAAAAAAATGGCCTGTGAAGGCTTTTCACACTTACAACCATGGCAGCATCCCATGGTCACATAATCAAAATTCAGATGCTGGCAACGGGTTCATATTTTTGTGTTTTACAAATTTTATTAATTTTTCAAATAAATATATGGACAAATAATACAAATATGGTGCGTTTCATTAGAAAAACAAACACATAAAAAAGCCTACTCAGTAAGTATTCAGAAATAACCAGCGGTCCCCCCCCCTGCATCCACACTCCCTCAACCTTCCTACCTACCTCCCTCTTCCTTCCTCCCCCTCTTAACCACGACCTCTCCTCTTTCCTCCTTTCCAACTATCCTACACATCCCATCACCTTCTTTTCCTCCACCTCGGATGTAGTTTAGGGGTACTAGCCGATCATCTCCTCTTCTTAAAGACAAACATTTACATTATATTTATAAATACACCAAATTTTATATAATTCTACCCCTTCATCCCCTTCCCCCCTCCCCCTCCCGGACTTCCCAGAACTGAGTACAGGGATAAATACATAACATCCCACGTCTAAAATAAGCTATCCATTCACAATACAAACAAAATTAACATACTTTAACTCTAACATACAATAATGAACTTATAAAATATATATATAAATTATATTAAATATATAAAAAATATTAGAAAAGAAAAATATTTATTCAAAAGCTATATGATAATTAATCACTTCATACTTTCTCTTAATATAATCTATCCATCTTCTCCATACCAAGATAAATTTTTCTTGAGATTGATCCTTCAAGTATGCGGAAATTTTTGCCATTTCTGCAAAGNGCCTCCTCAGGGTGCCGCCAACCAGACAGTGTCGGTTGGCGACCCCCAGGGGGAGAGCCTTCTCTGTCGGAGCGCCCACCCTCTGGAACGAGCTGCCCCCAGAGATCCGGGTGATTCCGGATCTCCCCTCCTTCCGCCGCGCCCTCAAGACTTGGCTGTTTCAGCAGGCAGGACTGGCCTAGGGGTATTTTAATTGGTTGTAACAAAATTTTAATAGAGCGGCCAATTCAAATATTTATTTTTAATTATTTTAGATTTGTATTTGGTATTTATGTGGGATTGTTTTAAACTGGCTGTAAGCCGCCCTGAGTCCTCCGGGAGAAGGGCGGGGTATAAATGAAATAAATAAAATAAATAAATAAAATAAAGAGGATTCTTTTGCCGTGGTTGAAATATTAACACAGAGACACAGGTGATCAAAATCGCACACATAAACGCCACAGGCATGTGTTGACGGCAGATCTTCTTCCTTTAAATATTCCTTTAAGTAGGCGCAGTGGGTTTTGGTTGTCTAGTTTCCATGGAGATGTGTTCCCTTGGTCCTTGTTGTTGCAACTGGTTGATGTGGTTTCCCCAGCAGATGCACAAGATGCCAGTGTTCTGGCATTAGAGCAGGGGTAGTCAACCTTGGCTCTTTTATGACTCATGGACTTCAACTCCCAGAATTCCTGAACCAGCTTAGCTGGCTCAGGAATTCTGGGAGTTGAAGTCCACGAGTCATAAAAGAGCCAAGGTTGACTACCCCTGCATTAGAGCAATGCTTCTCAGCCTTGGCAACTTCAAGACGTGTGGACTTCAGCTCCCAGAATTCTGGGGAATTCTGGGAGTTGAAGTCCACACGTCTTGAAGTTGCTAAATTTGAGGACCCCTGCCTTAGATTATTGGTGAGAATGGGATTGGCAACTAATATTAGCAATGGTCCAAGCGAGTAGGACTTTGAGGCAGAGATGTAAGGCCCCACCTGCATTTTGGATGTTTTTTTTTTCCTGGTTCCCCCCCCCCCCATCCTGTTTTGTGTTTTATCTTTGGTGACAAAAGAAAAACAAATATGTTAAAAAGAGAACATATTTGCCACATTTGTGTTATTTTCCTACGATTATTACATGTAGTATTGATCCTATGGGTAGGTAAGTTAGACTGCCTTGGATGCCAGCTAATTTATAAAGTCTGTGTAGCCTATAGTAATTAAGACTTTGTTCTTTTTATTGGCACACAGCAGGCAGAAAACTCTCTGTAACAGCAGGGGCTGCAATTTCTTTTAGAAAGGTTTTAACGTCTTAGTTGCTTCCTGCCATACTAGGTTTCCAAATTCCCAGAAAAAGGTTTTAGCTCCAAAAGATGTATCTCAGTACATATGTCTTTTAGCTCCAAAAGAGTTTTAACATCCATTAATAAATACAAAGAGTGAAAAGTAGAGCTTCTGTGGGCTTTATCCTACTTGTCTTTGCTAATGTTTGCTGGGCTTTTAAGTAATTTGCCTTTTATTACGGGGTGGATATATTTTGTTGTAGATTTCGCTTGTTTCCTATGCGGTGCAACACATTCTTGTTCAATTTCTTTGCAAACTGTGTTTGAGGGGAGACGTAACACTGAGTTTGGTAAAAGAAAGATGGAATCTTTTAAAGGCATTTATCTGGAAAGTAAGGACTTGTCGATGGAGTGTTGTCCAGCCAATGGGGAGGCCAAATTTAGTATTAATTAAGGGAGCAAAAGATCAGAAATACGTAATAATGACTTGAAAGAAGAGCTGCAAATGTGAGTTGATAAGTGTGATTATGCTCCTATTATAAATCCCTTAAAAAAAGATAACCGTTTTAATTGTTTTTGTCTTTTAGTATGCAAGGATTTGGATACCGGATTCAGAAGTAGTGTGGAAGTCGGCAGAACTTTTGAAAGATTATAAACCAGGAAACAAAGTCCTACATCTGCGACTTGAGGATGGCAAGGTAATGTTAATTTTACCATTATATTTAGTAAGGTTTGTTATACTTTGATTCTGAAATCTTTACTTTCATGATATGACCCTGTTTATTCGGAATTTGCATCTCCTGCTACCAAAGTCTTCCAGTTGGCTGTAAAGTATCCTTAAAATAAAATAAATAACATTTAAAAGGTACTTTATGTACTACCTATATACCATAACAATCAACCTGAGAAAAAAGTTTGTAAGCTGGTATAGAAAAACGTATCTTTAGGACGTCTCAAGTTTCCTTTTAATTTACACAGCTAATGAACTTTGTGGGGGAAAAACTAAAAAAAATATTCTCCAAGTATAATTTGTGTTATTTTTTTTTTAGGATATTGAATATAAACTTGATGCTAAGTCTAAGGACCTACCACCCTTGCGAAATCCAGACATACTTGTGGGTGAAAATGACCTGACAGCACTCAGCTATCTTCATGAACCTGCTGTTCTCCACAATCTCAAAGTTCGGTTTATAGACTCAAAACTCATTTATACATATTGTGGTAAGCACAGACCCCCTGAAGTCTCTTTCATGTTATTCCTCATTGGTGTAGGTCAGGGGTCCTCAAACGTGGCCACTTTTAAGACTTGTGGACTTCAACTCCCAGAATTCCCCAGCCAGCAGCTGGCTGGGGAATTCTGGGAGTTGAAGTCCACAAGTCTTAAAGTGGCCAAGTGTGAGGACCCCTGGTGTAGGTAAATGGCACATTCCAGACCAGGAATTAAAAAAAAATTGCAGTTCTGAAAAAAGTTTATAATATTTCTTTCACAACTACAGGGGCCTGAGCATTTCTTTAAAGTCATGAAACCTCTGTATTTTTGCTGGTTGTGAAAAACCACAATGCTGCAATGATTGGGTTTTTCCAGTCTTGCCATAGGTTGGTATCGAGTAAGTTTGTAGAATAGACACGATAACTTTCAGATATGCACAGGCATTAAGCTTACCTGAACTTGTTAGATGCTTTTTTAAACTTTTACTGTGTGATTATTGAGCAAAGAACACATGCCTTTTCAGTTGTGGAGATAATGTGTGCATGCAGTTTGTGCATCCGTGACACACTTAATAGATCTTTCATCAGTTATTTAGAAGGTGGTGCAACAAGGGAAGTTCTTTTAAAAAATGGGAACATCTTAAAAACGCATGAGAATTAGGAAGAGATTTAAGCAAAATGTGTTTGGTAAACTTTCTGTCAACGCTGTGACAAACTGAACTGAAACTATAAATTTAACTTTTTTTTCATATGCCTTTCCCCTTCTCCATAGATCTTATTTCCATCCTGTTCTTTACAAGTATTCTTTATTTGTCTTTTGTATTTCCAGTTAGTGGGCTTAGCCCAGGGGTAGTCAACCTTGGCTCTTTTATGACTAGTGGACTTCAACTCCCAGAATTCCTGAGCCAGCATGGCTCAGCTTGGAAACCTCTCCCTTTCCCCTCAGCATGGCTGGCTCAGGAATTCTGGAAGTCCACGAGTCATAAAAGAGCCAAGGTTGGCTACCCCTGCTAGCTCATTGGTGTTCAACTATGGCCGCTTTAAGACTTGTGGACTTCAACTCCCAGAATTCCTGAGCCAGCGTGGCTCAGCTTGGAAACCTCTCCCTTTCCCCTCAGCATGGCTGGCTCAGGAATTCTGGGAGCTGAAGTCCACGAATCATAAAAGAGCCATTTTAAGTCTTTTCTGCCTGGTCCTTTAGTTCCCTCTAGTGTCCATTTGTAACCTTCACCAAGTCTCCTAATATGGGTTTAGTTCCTTTTTAATCATCTCTTTTGAGTATACAATTTAATTACATGCCTGCTTTTTGACTCTTACAGCAAAAATAACCAATATTCCAAATCTCTCTGGTCTCCCAATCTGATCAGAACTTAATCTTTTTGCCAACTGTATAT
>NW_015388075.1:328386-342103 GCF_001527695.2 Protobothrops mucrosquamatus | reverse complement strand
CTAAAGCGTCCTTATCAAAGGTTCTGTTGTGCTGGTAGCGTAGATTTTGGCTCCTGGCCCTCAAACTCATGGAAATTGCTATTTTATGGTCTCCTTGTGAAGAGTTGTCATTCAGAGCACTTGTGGGTGACCTCCTGTTCACTCCTTCGAAGGACTGGTCTAGCCGCCGGTCCTTCATTCTTCATAATGGTCATAGTCTTTGCTTGTTCATGATGTCTTCAGTCAACCATGATTCCCACTGGAAGCCGAGTTTCCTACAGACAACCACTCAAATTACATTCCATATAATGTCAGTTATACTGTTTAGCCCAGAGGACCCCAACCTTTTGAACACCAGGGACCAGTTCTGTGGAGAAAGATTTTTCCACGGACCGGAGAGTGCGTGGTTTTGTGTGCTGCTTGCATCCTACGGATGGGGCTTTGCTTGTTGGTGCGGACCAGTTGCTGGCATGCCGCGGCCCAGTACCGGTCCATGGACCGGGGTTGGGGACCCCTGGTTTAACCAATACACTGACAAAACTAAAAGGAAAACATATCGTTATTGTGGTGGTTGCAGTTCAACACGGGCTAAATTGTTCCTGAATCAATATCCACTGCTTTACCATGTCTTTGTTATTATTTTGTTTTAGGTATAGTTTTAGTTGCCATAAATCCTTACGAGCAGCTGCCTATCTATGGCGAAGACATCATCAATGCCTACAGTGGCCAAAATATGGGGGACATGGACCCCCACATCTTTGCTGTGGCTGAGGAGGCATACAAACAGATGGCCAGGTTTGTGGGACGAGGGGTGTCGGCTTTCCACCAACTAGGTTTGTGGAAGGAGGGGGGCTGTTGTCATGATAAATATACTCATATGCAGGTGGTCCTCGGCATTTGTTTAACGACCGCTCGAAGTGACCGTGGCGCTGAAAAAAAATGGCCTGTGAAGGCTTTTCACACTTACAACCATGGCAGCATCCCCATGGTCACATGATCAAAATTCAGATGCTGGCAACGGGTTCATATTTTTGATGGGGGCCACGTGATCCCCCTTTTGCAACCTCCTGACAAAGTCAATGGGGAAGTCAGATTCTTTTAACAGTACTAAGTAAGCGACAGTACTAAGTAAGCGACTGCCGTGATTCAGTGTGCAACTGGGGCAAGGAAGGTCGTAAAAATGGGGCAAAATTCATGCAACTGTCTTGCTTAGCAACGGACATTTTGGGCTCCATTGCAGTCGTTAGTCTGAGGACTCCCTGTATTCATACACAATCTAAATGATAGGTTTATGAGTTATAGGGCAGTGATGACAAACCTTTTAGAGACCGAGTGCCCAAACTGCAACCCAAAACCCACTTATGCATCATTGGGTGCCAGGTTGGTGTGGCTCAGTGAGTGGGTGTGGCCCATTGGGTGGGCGTGGCTGTGGTGGTAACGGCAGACTGGGTGGGACTAAAAAGTTCAATCAATCAATTCCAACTTTGCGAGATCTTTTTTTTTCCCCGTGAGAAGTTGAAATTGATTGATTGATTGAACCTTTTTATTTTTTTGCACACGGTGGCGGAGGCCTAAAGCGAAAAGGCTTTATAAAACCCAGCAAAGGCCTAGGACTGGGGCGACGGCGTGCGTGCCCACAGAGAGGGCTCTGCGTGCCACCTGTGGCACGTGTGCCATAGGTTCGCCACCACGGGTATAGGGTTTCCTGCTTGAGCAGGGGGTTGGACTAGAAGACCTCCAGGGCCCCTTCCAGCTCTGTTATTCTGTCCAATGATTTTGCTTCTATTTCAGAGATGAACGGAACCAGTCCATCATCGTCAGCGGGGAATCGGGCGCTGGGAAAACCGTGTCTGCCAAATACGCCATGAGATACTTTGCCACGGTGAGCGGCTCGGCAAGTGAAGCTAATGTTGAAGAGAAAGTATTAGCTTCCAATCCTATAATGGAGGTAAGACCGGAATGTGTGTGTTGTTCCTTTTTTTTTTATTATTATTATTATTATTTTAAATTAGAGAACAATTTTGCCATTGGACGATTTGTTTCCCCTTGACCGCTTCAACCATCCTGGATTATATATCAGGCCCCAAATTTGTGTTGCTAAGAGGGACGTTTGTTAATGAATTTTGCCCCATTTTGCCATCTTCCTTGCCCCAGTTGTTAAGTGAGTCATTGCGGTTGTTAGTAACCCGGTCATTAAGTGAATCTGGCTTCCCCATTGGCTTTACTTGTCAGAAGGCCGCAAAAGGGGATCACGTGACCCCAGGACACTGCAACCGTCATAAATACAGAGTCAGTTGCCAAGCGTCCGAGTTTTGATCACGTGGCCACAGGGGTGCTGCAGTGGCCCTAAGTGTGAAAAACAGTCATAAGTCACCTTTTTCGGTGCCATTGTAACTTTGAATGGTCATTAATTGAACTGTTGTAAGTCAAGGACTGTCTGTAACCGATATGGATTTTTAAGGACTAGCAGATTTTGAAGGAAAACAGGACAATGATGGAAGCCCTTAAAAATGTAATGCAAAAGAGAAATGGATGGGGGGGGGGGGATGGATAAATATATATATATTCTCCCTGATGATATACCTACCAGATGCAGAACATTCAGGAGATCTATTGAGAGATTAAGTCCAACTTTCCCCTTTCTTGAATATTGTAAAACCTATTTTTTCCTTATTTTAAGCATTTCTTGAAACACAAAACAAAAGTGGAGGTGGCCCTAAAGGCAACTTTGTCTGAGGTGTATTTGATGTATTCAGAGCTCAGGTAATTCTGCCTGGTTTGCCGTGCTGTGTGGAATTGTGCAAGCAACTTTACCGAGCATTTATCAGTAAAACGCCTACTAACCAATAGGCATGTCGTGAGCATTTTCACTTTTCCTTCTAGATGTAGAACGATCCTGACATGATAAGAGCAGGGGTGAACAGCTATGACAACTTTAGGACCTGTGGACTTTTAACTACCAGAATTCCTGAGTCAGCATGGTTTAAAACATGCATTATTATTAATATTATTATTATTATTGAGTCTCTCCACATCCCTTCACTCTATCTCTGGTGACTTACAAATTCAGTCTTTGTTCTAAAGATATCCTCCACCCTCAGTCTTCAAAAAAAACCTCCTCTGATTCAGTCTTAGTGGGTGGGTGTGCTGCACTGTCACTAACATGCAGTTACTGTTAACAAAAGTGTATGGATGATGAAACCCATTTTCTGAAAGAAGGTCTGTTGGGGTAGTGGAGACGTATCTTCTACGTGGTTTTTAGTCAAACAATTCTTTGTGTCTACACAAAGAAGTCTGTTTGTGCTCAGTAATATCATATGCATCTGAATATGTTAACTGGAGACATGGTATAGATTAAATTAGGGATAGAGGCCTCGCTTTTTATTACGAGTTTTAAGTTATGGATTAACATTGGCAATTGTTAAAAGAATAATTCTCAAGCATGATGTAGTCCAGGGGTCTTCAAACTTGGCAACTTTATGACTTGTGGACTTCAACTCCCAGAATTCCTCACACTGGCTGAGGAATTCTGGGAGTTGAAGTCCACAAGTCTTAAAGTTGCCAAGTTTGAAGACCTCTGATGTAGTCCGTCTTTCTTTTTGGATATGCACATGTCTTCTCAGAAAGCCCTAGTCTTAGAAGAGGCATCCTCTCCCATGTGTGTGAGAAAGAAGTCCTCCTTATAATTGGAATGGGTCTCAAAATTTCTGACCTTGTCCTCTTTCCTTCCCCACAGTCTATTGGCAATGCCAAAACCACACGAAACGACAACAGCAGTCGCTTTGGGAAGTACATTGAAATCGGTTTTGACAAACGGTATCGAATCACAGGGGCTAACATGAGAACTTACCTCCTAGAAAAATCAAGAGTGGTGTTCCAGGTAAAGGGGATTCTGCCTTATTTGCATAATTATGAGTTGGGGGACAAAACTGTGCGTGATGGTTTACATCTGGAGTGGGATGTGGTTGGGGTTCGCCTTTTGCAATCCAGAGTGGAAATGGTTAATTTAAGGAAGAAAGGATCTCTACATCTATTGTTCCAGAGGGGGACTCAAGAACCAGTGGAAGAAATTGGAAGGGGGCAAATTATGGGTTGTTTTAGTCCAGGGGTCTTCAAACTTGGCCCTTTTATGACTCGTGGACTTCGACTCCCAGAATTGACTGAGGAATTTTGGGAATTGAAGTCCATGAGTCATTTATTTATTTATTTATATTTGGATTTATATCCCGCCCTTCTCCCGTAGGACTCAGGGCGGCTGACAATCAATTAAAATACATATATAACAGTACAAATTTAAAATTAATTAAAAGGAATATTTAAATATTTGTCAAATTTAAAATATAATTAAAACCCCTCTAAAAGTTGCCCTAGGCCAGTCCTGCAAGCTGGAATAGCCAAGTCTTGAGGGCGCGGCGAAAGGAAGGGAGATCAGGGATAACCCTGATCTCTGGGGGCAGTTCATTCCAGAGGGTGGGAGCTCATAAACCGGTTCAAACTTCTGGGGACAAAATCAGTGTTGAAAGAGTCCTATCATAGACAGTATGTCTTTAAGTAGGTAATATATATATAATAAAGGCACATATATAAACACACATTAAATAAACAAGGACTTCTGGCGACACACCAGCGATTCTCAGTTGACCAAGTATAGTTTATATTAGATAAACATAATTTCCGTCTTCTTGAGAGAAATTACCATATCTTCTATCAGCTTTGTGCTTCTGCAGCATTACCTGAATTTAAAGCGTTGCGATTGGGTATGTATCGGTATCTGTCGGTACTACATGTTGGCATTTACAAAGTATTTTTCTAATAATAATAATAATAATAATAATAATAATAATAATAATAATAATAATAATAATAATAATAATAATAATAAAAGTTGGAAGGGACCTTGGAGGTCATCTAGTCCAACCCCCTGCTCAGGCAGGAAACCCTATCCCATTTCAGACAAATGGCTGTCCAGTTTCTTCTTAAAAACTTCCAGTGTTGGAGCATTCACCGCTTCTGGAGGCAGGTTGTTCCACTGGTTAATTGTTCTAACTGTCAGGAAGTTTCTCCTTAATTCCAGGTTGCTTCTCTCCTTGGTTAGTTTCCATCTGTTGCTTCTTCTTGTCCTGCCTTCAGGTGCTTTGGAGAAGAGCTTGACTCCCTCTTCTTTGTGGCAGCCCCTCAAACATTGGAAGGCTTCTATCATGTCCCCCCTCTTATCTATTAATAACCATGTATCTTCCAGGTATAAACACGAAGCAAATCTAGTGCTGTTACAAATATTTTACCATGGTCGGGAATAATTTAAGAGGAATCATTATTTGCTTGATCACTCTGACTGCATTGAATCTCCGCAAAGTCTTTTTGAACTTTAAAGAACTTTTTGAAGAAGGGGTATAAATTCTTACTCATGAACAAATAGTGCCTTCTCAACGGGCTGCAGTTACACGCCTGTCGCATGAAAGTCATCACGGCATTTTGTTGTAAGAAATCATCTTGTTTTTGTCCAAATAGGGAATGCAGACTATTTTCACTATACAAAACAAGGGGGCAGCCCAGCAATTGACGGAATTGATGACGCTAAGGAAATGCTTAACACTCGGCGGGCTTGCACTCTTTTAGGTAAGCTCGAGATTTTTCAAGCGCTTCACTTAATATACAGTGTTGTATATTATTATTTGCAAAAAGAAAAAAAAACCTTAAAAGGACGCTGCTTAAGAGAGGGTTCCACTTACTGAGCTTAATAGGTTGCAGAATACAACCTTTGCTAACTACTATTTGACATCTCAAAGGCACCAAAGAGGAATGGGGGAGGAGCAGATATCTGTTTCAGTTACAAATAGCTCGGCTTTCTTAAAACACCGCAGGGATACTAAGAGCAGCTGACTTTCTGGCAAAAAATAAGTTTTGAAGCACCGTAAGGCTGCTGCATTTATTTCTTGGTGCAAAATTCTTCACCATTCTTTCACCAAGGGCATCTAACTCGCTGGAGGATAAAATTAGGCCTTTCTGAAAGTATTGGTGCGTTGCTTTGAATTGTAAAAATGCTAGGGTGGTCTTGCTGTAATTATGCAAGAATGTGCATAATTAGCATAAGATTTAGCATAAAAACCATTTGTAAGGAGGCAGGTATTAAGGGGCAATTATGGAGGGACTCGGGAACATTTACAGTTTATGATGGTAAAAAAAAAATCATTTTACATCTCTTCCAAGTGGGAGATTGCAGTTTGAATGTAGTCTGGATGTGGCTGTAAGTTCTTGCTTTTTTGGTAAAAAATAAAATAAAAGGGTGACTCTCCCACTCAGTGATGAATTATTACCTTATTATTAATTATACCTTGTATCCTTCTTGTTTAGGTACTTAATAGGCTGTAATTATTCCAGGAAACTTTTTTTTTAATTTTCCCCTGCTTCCCTTCCCCAATACAACAGGCATTGTTGATTCCCGTCAGATGGGAATTTTCCAAATCCTTGCTGGCATTCTTCACTTGGGCAACGTGTCATTCACATCTCGAGATGCCGATAGCTGCACAATCCCCGTAAGTTCCAAAATACTTTAACTATTCTCGATCCCATTGACATTTCTAACTTCCCTACTCTTCCTTGTCTATTTGTCTTGTAGTTGCCTTGCCAAAATGGAGATATGCTGCATTTTCCCTATCTCTTCTCTTCTCTTCTCTTCTCTTCTCTTCTCTTCTCTTCTCTTCTCTTCTCTTCTCTTCTCTCCCCTCTCTCTCTCTCTCTCTCTCTCTCTCTCTCTCTCTCTCTCTCTCTCTCTCTCTCTCTCTCTCTCATATTTTTCTTCAAATTACGTCTTTCCAAATGGAAGAACGTTCTCATTAAATCTAAGGCAGGGGTCTTCAAACTTGGCCCTTTTATGACTTGTGGACTTCAGCTCCCAGAATTCCTCAGCCAGCGTGAGGCTGAGGAATTCTGGGAGCTGAAGTCCACAAGTCATAAAAGGGCCACGTTTGAAGACCCCTGATCTAAGGCATAAAATCTTTCTCGTCAACTTTTGGCTGCTTGAAAATTTTTAGATGAGTTGTTAGGAATATGTGTAGATTGTTTTCAACTCTAAGGAGATTATTGTCCTTATAGCCTAAACACGAACCCCTCAGGATCTTCTGTGAACTCATGGGAGTGGAATATGAACAGATGGCGCATTGGCTTTGCCACAGAAAGCTCGCTACTGCCGCCGAGACCTACATCAAGCCAATTTCCAAGCTGCAGGCTATCAATGCTAGGGATGCTCTCGCAAAACATATCTACGCCAACCTTTTTACCTGGATTGTAGAACATGTGAACAAAGCTTTGCAGTCCACTGTGAAACAGCATTCTTTCATTGGCGTATTGGACATTTATGGGTGAGTGCTTTCCGTCTCAGGATTTTTATCCAGTTTTATCCAGTTTTGCTACCATTGCAATGATTTTAGGCGGTGTAGCCAAAAATGATAAGGGTATCTGAAACAATATCTTGATGTTCCATAGAATCAGATCATATAATACAGACATGTCAAACACAAGGCCTGGGGGCTGGATGCGGCCTGCGAAGTGGTTTCATGTGGCCCGCGAAGCCATCCTGGAAACAGTGAGGGGACGGCCCCCGCTGCCTTGGCCCTGGCCCAGGCCGGCCGGGAGCCAATGTAGAATTTTGTGGTGGCCATCTATGCTGAAACGCATTCAGTCTTAGCTCCACAAGGTTGTCTGGAAACAGCGAGGAACCAGGAGAACCTTGAGTAGCAGCCTTGAGGAAGTGGGGCTGGGCTTGGTGCCGCGGGTGCTCAAAGGCCAGGCTGGGCATTTGACCTCTGCTGCCCAGGGCTCCGGGCAGCCCGCACCACCATCCAGCCCCCCCCTGCATGGCCTGAGAGGAATAGTGAGGCTCCTCCAGTGGACCATGCCTTGGCGCTTGCCCCAGTCCCACCCCCTTCTGCCAGAGACCCTCAGATCTGTCCCATTCCTGCCCAGGCATCCATAGGCACCCTTGACGCGAATGATGTAGAGCTGTCCACACCCACTCCATCCACACCCACCCAGTAGGCCACACCCACCCTGACCACACCCACCTGCCCCCCTGAGGGCAACTGCAATGCTGATGCGGCCCTCAGTGAAATTGAGTTTGACACCCCTGATATAATAGATCAAACAAAGTAGCTTACATCGTGAAGGACTGTTTTTTTCCTGCTAAGAATGTAGACTGAGTAAATTTTTTGGGGTGTTTTTTTTTGTCTGGCCCTTCCATTCCATTTAATACAGCTGTAATAATTCAGCTGGAGGTTTTAGACCTCAGCTGTGCAACTGTTCATTGAATACTTTTCAGGTATGCTGAAAAATCTTCTTTTTCAGGTTTGAGACATTTGAGATCAACAGTTTTGAACAATTCTGTATAAATTACGCCAATGAGAAACTGCAGCAGCAGTTCAATATGGTAAGTAAGAAACTTGGTGTTTTTTGGTGTCATGCTATCCACCCACATCTTAATTATCCACTTCATAATTAGATTTTCTGGATTAGTGGTTCAGAAGGAGGACTTTTATCATTTATCATTTTCTAGAGGGATAGCTAGGTTAATCTGTTGCATCTGGCAAAACAGGTTGTCCGTTTCAATTTCTGTATCGCCGTTAAAAGCCCCAGGAAAAACGCAAATGCAAAGTCAGCCCTGTAACCTCACCCTGACGATGATCCGTCTTCTACCCTCTCACACAGCACGTCTTTAAGTTGGAGCAAGAAGAATACATGAGGGAACAAATTCCTTGGACCTTGATTGATTTCTACGACAATCAGCCCTGCATTAACCTCATCGAGGCCAAATTGGGAATTCTGGATTTGCTGGATGAGGAATGCAAGGTAGGTAGTCCAAATGTCCCCTGTAGAAGAATTTCTGCAGAAAAAAGTGTTGTTGTTGTGAAGTCGTGTCCGACCCATCGCGACCCCATGGACAATGTTCCTCCAGGCCTTCCTGTCCTCTACCATCTTCTGGAGTCCATTTAAGCTCCCGCCTACTGCTTCAGTGACTCCATCCAGCCACCTCATTCTCTGTCGTCCCCTTCTTCTATTGCCCTCAATCTTTCCCAGCATTAGGCTCTTTTCTCCAGTGAGTCCTTCCTTCTCATTAGGTGGCCAAAGTACTTGAGTTTCAACTTCAGGATCTGGCCTTCTAAAGAGCAGTTGGGGTTGATCTCTTCTAGGACTGACTGGTTTGATCGCCTTGCAGTCCAGGGGACTCGCAGGAGTCTTCTCCAGCACCATAGCTCAAAGGCCTCAATTCTTTGGCGCTCAGCCTTTCTTACGGTCCAACTTTCACATCCATACATTGCAACTGGGAAAACCATGGCCTTGACTATACGCACTTTTGTTGGCAGGGTGATGTCTCTGCTGTTTAGTATGCTGTCTAGATTTGCCATAGCTTTCCTCCCCAGGAGCAAGCGTCTTCTAATTTCTTGGCTGCAAAGTAGAAAGAGTTAAATACCCATTTATATCCTCACCGTTGGTTTAGTGAGACGTCTTTTGCATCTCGTTCGGCACAATTTGCCTGTTCTGGGAGTCGCATGCCTCCTTCAGCCCATAAGCTTCCATTCCCAGGATTTGAAGGCAGTGGCTGAGTTTTGATCGGTGTCATTTCATGTGTCTCTTTGGCTAAACTCTCTGGGATAGAAAGGGATGGGTAGCTCCCCTGTGGACAGCACTAAAAGCCAATTAAAAATGTTACAAGATTCCTGCACAGGGGGAAAAAAAGAGAGAGAATATTTCTTCCTTTTCAAAGGCACCATTTATAACTTTTCTGTGATTATTCCCCCCCCTCCATGGCTGTGTTCCCACCAGAAATGTGAAGTTATCTCTCCATCTGTCCCTTCTCTAGATGCCTAAAGGTTCAGACAATAGTTGGGCACAGAAATTATACAATACTCACTTGAATAAGACGGCACTGTTTGAGAAACCTCGATTGTCCAACAAAGCTTTTATTATTCAACACTTTGCAGATAAGGTAGGAGATTTTGTTTCCTGGCTGATGTGGATATTGCTTTTTTTTCTTGTTGCTTGCACTTGTCTCGGTCCATCAAAGAATCCTTTTGCAGTTGTCATTGGGAGGAATTCTTGAGGCAGAAAATGTTTGCAAAGCAATTCAACGAAGCAAGTATGCTTTGCATTGAGTGTGATGGCTTCCTTTATTGACTGCCCCAAGCAAACTTTGGCAAAGTGTTTAAACTTAAATCTGAAATTGGAAATCTCCTAAAACAGAAGACATTTGTGCTTATCTAGGTGTACCTATCCTTGTGGGCCACTGATTGCAGCCGCTGTTTGGTAAAATTAGATCTTTACATTTCCAGGTGGAGTACCAGTGCGAAGGGTTTTTGGAAAAAAACAAGGATACTGTCTATGAAGAACAGATCAACGTTCTCAAATCAAGTAAGGTTAGTGTTGAAATAATCCTCCCTGCCACTTCACTTAACCATCACAATCCTATCAAGACCGAAGTGTCGTCCATTTCTGATTACAGCTCTTAGAGAAGAGCAGGATATGAATCTAACCAGTTACAGCAATGAATAGGTGAAATATGACAGTCTACTCCAGGGGTAGGCAACCTCGGTTCTTTTATGACTCATGGACTTCAACTCCCAGAATTCCTGAGTCAGCTATGCTGACTCAGGAATTCTGGGAATTGAAGTCCATGAGTCATAAAAGAGCCAAGGCTGCCTACCCCTGGTCTACTCCTTCCTGATTATATTCTAGGAAACTTAAATGCATAATTAAAATCTTTCCTCTTCCTTGTCTGATTTGTGTTACCTTTCTTGGAAGATTACAGACTTCTAGGCCAGTGATGGCGAACCTGTGGCACGTGTGCCAGAAGCGGCACTCAGAGCCCTCTCTGTGGGCACGCGCGCCATGCCCCGGAGATGGCAATTGTCCCTCTTCAACCAGCTGCCCGCTAACTCGCCGAGGTCCCACATGGCTGGATGCATCCCAGCATGGCTGGTTTCCCTCCCCCCCTGTCCCATCCCACCTGGCCTCGCATGCTCTCCTTTTCCCAGGCACGACCTACTGCATCTATGCTTCTCTGAACTTCTGGTGGCGGGCTGCGGAGCCCCAGAGTGTGCCGGTCGATGGGCCGGCAGGCTGTGGCTGCTGACGGACACCGTTGGCCCCCATATGCTCGCTGGCTTCTGTATGCAGGGGCCGATGGTGTCAGGCAGCAGCCGCCTCGGCCCCTGCCTCTCCTTGCCCTGCGGCAATGGCACCCCTGCCTCGCCTTTCCTTGCCTCACCCCGCAGGACGAGTCTCCTGCCCACCGCCCCACCTGCCAGAGACTCCTGGATCTCCCCCAACCCTGCCCAGCCCCCACAGGCGTCCCTCCCCACGAGCAATATTGAGGTGACCACGCCCACCTTGGCCACACCCACTCAGTCTGCCATGACCACCACAGCCACACCCACCCAGTGGGCCACGCCCACCTGGCACCCGGCATTAAATAAGTGGGTTTTGGGTTGCAGTTTGGGCACTCGGTCTCTAAAAGGTTCGCCATCACTGTTCTAGGCATTTGAAAATAATTCTCTTTCCCTGTAATCTCTTCTTTAATGGAAGATTGTCCTGTATTTCAGCAAAGGTGCCGGCTTCTCTCAAAATTCACGGTGCGGAAGAAATAGGAGTGAGACGAAGTACTAGGTGTCAAACTTCACAACTTTTAGAGAGAGCAACATACAGAGAGTTTCTGCAATATTTATTTGGTGCAAGGGCCACCCTTGAATTGTTTGTGGTTGCATGATTTGAAATCTGGTGCAAGCCTAAGGTTGCCTTGGCAACAAGCTTTAGGAGCGCATATAACTGCTCTGTAGGGACAGTGGAGAAGGTCTTGTATCGCTGCATACTCTTTGTAAGTAAGCTTCACGGATGCTTCTGGTTGGCCTCTGTGGGACACAGACTGCGCCCTTGCTCTAATCTCGAAAAGACCATTCTCACATTCTTGGGGTCACCTAAATTAACCTGCTTGATAAAGCAAAAGCTAAATTTTCTTTATTTTTCCAAGCATCTGGAAAGTTAACAAAACCAACCCGTGAAAATCTCTTTGGGCTTCGGTTTCCCCTTTTTATTGCATTACCTCAGGGAAAAACTTTCTCTTTCCTAAATTCAGAGGCGACGTTCTAAAAACTCTGTGTCTGACTCAGTTTAAGATGCTGCCTGAGCTGTTTCAAGAGGAGAAGGCGATCAGCCCCGCCTCAGCCACTCCATCGGGTCGTATCCCATTGTCTCGAGCAGCTGTAAAACCAGCCAAGTCCAAAATGGCCCAAGCAAGCAAGGAACATAAGAAAACTGTGGGGCATCAGGTAAACGGAATGTATTACATGTCTTTGGGGCTATTTCCAGATTGCACGGCCTCACTTTACTTGGGGCTATCCCTCATGATAATGCAGAACGGGAGAAGAAACATTTGCTGTAACCCAGGGGTTCCCAACCAGGGGTGCTCGCACCCCCCTGGGGGTGCGAGACGATATTCCAGGGGGTGCGAAAACTTGGGTTTTCAAAATTATAGTGTATATGCATAATTTGTTGCCGTTATTTCAAACTTTTGTTAAAGTTTATATATATCAGAAGGGGTGCGGGGTATAGAAAAGATTGGGAGCCGCTGTGTAACTGTTTGTGGAGAAATAGTGACATTTTTCCTCACAGTCTACCTGTGGGCTATGGCCCACTACCTGTACTTCTTGGACTATGGCCTAAGTCTGATCTGGACTTATTTCCACGATTAATAAAGATGCAGACTGACTTTTAAAAATAAAACAGATGACCTGTCATTTATATAAGTTGTTATTAGAAATTGCTGCATGGAGAAGTTTCACTCCAAAGAAAGAAAGAAAAAATGTGTCAAATGTTTCCTTGTACATCCTTTGATCTTTCCTACAGTTCAGAAATTCTCTGCATCTCTTGATGGAGACCCTTAATGCCACAACTCCACATTACGTGCGATGTATTAAACCAAACGACTTCAAGTTTCCATTTATGTAAGTTCATGATCCTGTTGTCATGCATAATTGAAGTCAAAAACTGAATTCCCCTCCCCTGGGCACATAGTATCAAAGCACAATTCCCTCCTCCAATTAACAGTCATAAATCACATTCCCCAATTAGCTTGAAGCACCAATTCTTTATCAGCTCTGGGTTCAATAACCTTGATTCTCACACTAGGTTTAGTGTTGTTATGTCTAGCTAGATTCTCATTCACGTTTCCCCCCCCTCCTAGTATCATTTAACTCTAAAAGCGAAAGGGAAAAAGATGGTTACATTTCCATCTGTTGTCAATGCAAAACATCCCATGTTAGCAGCATTGACACCTGTCGTATTTGCTCCGTGAAAGTATATTGTGTTAGAGAAAAATAATAATAAACATCTGTCGATACTTGATTTGGACAGAAACAAACAGATGGCATGTCCCTGCCCATTTATTAACTGTAGCTCAATTTGGGCTTTGAAAAAAAATTGGCTGTTGTCCAACGATAGAATTTTTATGAATGAAACACCATTGCTATGATGGAAGATGCAAAAGTTCTGCATTCAGTCTTGCTTAGTCTTGAGATAAAATGCTTTGACTAGCTTATAGCAATTTTGTCATACTCTTGGTCCTTGGTGTGCTCTGAGCTTGCTTGTTTTCTTGCAGACATTTCATTACCCAAACAAAGTAACATCATCAGGGCTAGTCACACTGATGGTATTATCTAGTTTGGGTAATGAAATCTGCAAGAAAACAAGCAAG
>NW_015388075.1:304134-324134 GCF_001527695.2 Protobothrops mucrosquamatus | reverse complement strand
CTCCAGTCCCCTGATCATCTTTGTTGCTCTTCTCTGTACTCTTTCTAGAGTCTCAACATCTTTTTTACATCGTGGTGACCAAAACTGGATGCAGTATTCCAAGTGTGGCCTTACAAAGGCCTTGTAAAGTGGTATTAACACTTCACGTGATCTTGATTCTATCCCTCTGTTAATGCAGCCCAGCACTGTGTTGGCCTTTTTGGCAGCTGCAGCACACCATGCAATTGGATATTCATAAGCACGTGGGCTCTGTTTTGCTGCCTGCTTCTGAAAGCAAGAAGTTGTAGAATGTCTGGTGGAGCACAATATGGGGTAGATGAGCTGTTTTTAGTTTGATTAGGGGCATGAAAATTAGTTACAGGCTTGGCCTAGGCCAGGGGTAGGCAACCTTGGCTCTTTTATGACTTGTGGACTTCAACTCCCAGAATTCCTGAGTCAGCAAGGCTGGTTCAGGAATTCTGGGTATTGAAGTCCACAAGTCACAAAAGAGCCAAGGTTGCCTACCCTTGCTCTAGACCAAAAAACACAAATCATGAAAACTAAATATTAGTAACGGCTAGTCATATGCACTGTCTCTGCTCAAGGGCTGTGAAGACTAAATCCTAACTGTGGGAAGCAGAGACATTTCTTGAATGCATTTTGTTGGCCACTCTGACTGATGCCCAATTAGATGAGCCATTGGCCTCCTCTAGTAGAGCTGTCATCGGAATAGCATCATTAACATTCCCCAAAATAGCATGTGATTAGCTAGATTTTATCTAACATAATTTCCTGAGGCTTTACACAAAATAAACTCAGGGAGAGAGTAGCATAAGAATGATAGATCCTTATCTTCCCTTTATTGTCAGCCCTCCCATGTAAAGTAGACAGGAATACACAACTAGTTGAGCTAATTTATTGTAAGGCTACACTAAGAGAATCGTGGACGTCTGGGCTTGCAAACTTCCCATCTGCCATTTTGAACCATCTAATCCATTTGAGCAGGTCCATCCTCAGTTCCTTTCTCAATCAAGCCCTTGGGAGATCTTCCTTTTCTCACCGGCCTGTTTCCTAAACAGCATCTCTTCTCTTCCTGTCCCAAGATCTTCCAGACATTCCATTCCATTTATTCAGACGATACATCATCATCAAAAGGTTTTGAAAACTTACCACATAAGACAGAGTAGTAACACGGTACCTACGGATAACAGGTTGGAGACTCTTTTGATGGCTTCTGTACGCCCCAAAATTATTCTTGTTACTTTAGTTTTTTTTTTTAAAGCTGAAATCGTGCAGAATTTGAGTAAGAACAACATCCTGCAGGACTTGGTGCTTTGCCAAGACTTTAATCATTTTGGCACCTGCAGCAAGGACCACCTCGTTTAGTATCTATTGCAGTCAGACTATCACTCAGGAGCCAGGGCATCCTCCAAGCGCAATGGAGGGAAGAAATATTTTCCAGTGTATACTATTATTTTTGGTGCTTCTTTCTAAGATATCTTGCTTATCTAAGTAAGCCTGAGGAGTCAAATCAGGTTTGACTGATGAAAGGCCTCCCCGTTTCAGATGACTATAATGAAAGATATGAAGTTAGTTCTGGGAGCTCATTTAATTTTATGTAAAATAAAGCCTATCCTTTTTGGAGGCAATTAAAAGTCTGCTGCATGGGAAAAAAAGAAGCACATAATTGATGCATGTATATTGATGCATGTATACGCAGTGCACGTGTTTGAGGGAGTCATTTCTGCCATACTTGGAAGGTTTGCAGTTTTTCCATGTAGATCGCAGCATGAACTGTAGCATAATAGTTAAGAAACAGAAGCTGCACATCTGTGCTTCTTTAGACAGAGATCCTCAAACGTTTCTGAACAGGAGCACTTTGGGAAGGTCTAATCTAGAGAAAAGAAGGACTGAGGTGACATGATAGCAGTGTTCCAACATTTGAGGGGCTGCCCCAAAGAAGAGGAGGTCAGCCTATTCTCCAAAGTGCCTGAAGGCAGGACAAGAAGCAACGGATGGAAACTGATCAAGGAGAGAAGCAACCTGGAACTAAGGAGGAATTTCCTGACAGTTAGAACAATTAACCAGTGGAACAACCTGCCTCCAGAAGTGGTGAATGCTCCAACACTGGAAGTTTTTAAGAAGAGACTGGACAGCCATTTGTCTGCAACAGTATAGGGTCTCCTACTTGAGTAGGGGGTTGGACCAGAAGACCTCCAAGGTCTCTTCCAACTCTGTTATTCTGGAGTTGTTGTCGGTGTCATCTCACAGGTGAACCAAAGCTGACCATGCCAACATGGGTGCTTCCAGATCCCTTGCAACTTTACATAGACAATAAAATTGGCCACTTTGGGACCACTAAAGCTGTCTTGATCGTGACTCGGTTCAACCTGCCTCATGTAGTTGGAATACATTTGAAAGAGGGACTACTATGAATAATCTCTTGAGTCCATGAAGAGAAGGACGAGGGGGGACATGATAGCAAATCTTCCAATATTTGAGGGGCTGCCACAAAGAAGAGGGAGTCAAGCTACTCTCCAAAGTGCCTGAAGGCAGGACAAGAAGTAACGGGTGGAAACTAATTAAGGAGAGAAGCAACCTAGAACTAAGGAGAAATTTCCTGACAGTTAGAACAATTCACCAGTGGAACAACCTGCCTCCAGAAGCTGTGAATGCTCCAATGCTGGAAGTTTTTAAGAAGAGACTGGACAGCCATTTGTCTGAAATGGTATAGGGTTTCCTGCCTGAGCAGGGGGTTGGACTAGATGACTTCCAAGGTCCCTTCCAACTTTATTATTATTATTATTATTATTATTATTATTATTATTATTATTATTATTATTATTATTATTGTTGTTGTTGTTGTTGTTGTTGTTGTTGTTGTTGTTAATTAATTAATTAATTAATTTCCATTCTTTCTTTTCTCTCTCCCATTTTCTTGGTCAGCCTTGCAATGTTCTTACGAAGAACCAAAGCTGCCACCGTTATCCAGAAATGCCAGCGCATGTATGCTACCCGCAAACGGTATCGACACATCCGAGCAGCCACCATTACTCTCCAGTCGTACCTGCGAGGCTACATTGCCAGGAAGCAGTATCACAAGGTAAGGAAGGCCCTGGCTGTGATTTTGAGTCCCTTCCTAAAGTTATGATCCAACAATACTTTTTTTCCAGGATGCTGTAGAATAGATACGTGTTTTAATGTTATTTCTGTGGGCCCATTTCTCAAGATAGAGATCAGCGTTCTTGCACACCAATGGAAAAGAAGATTAGTGGTGCAAAACTTTGCCAATTATGTTTCCCCTAATACATAATGTGAAAGTCGTATAACCTCTACTAGATATTCCCTCTAATCCTTTCCCAACGTGTTCAGCAGCGGGGTTAGCTGCTGACAAAAACATAGCTAAAATCCTGACCTATCAACATCCAGAATATTTATATTTAGTGGGTTTGGACACACTCTTATACCTCCTTATTTAAACCAACTCCCCTGTTTTGTAGTTGAACATTATTCTTTAAGGAAAAAAAATCACTGCATTCTGTTAAGATTGTAGAAGCCTTTAAAGACAGATGCTCCTTTAGTTTTTGAACCTTTGTGGCTTTGCAAGAATCCCAAAGATGGCTCAGTTGGGTTGATGGACAATGTCTTCTGACACATCAGTGGTGTTCCGGTAATTAAAGATGATTTCGTTCTGCATAGCGTGTTCTTTGCCTGTGGAAGCTTTTGCAACAGCTGTCTTGTGATTATAAAAACTGGTATGGAAAATAATTACTGGCCTGTAAGAAGAGTTGAATCACCTGCTCACCTGTTCGGAGGAGATCCCTAAATGAGATTCCGTTGGGAGGCTCACAGTTTTACAGGGATCGCCACGGTTCCAACTCTAGAGATGCTGTTTTGTAAACACTCAAATGCGCTTAGGAAAATTTCTGATACTTGAATATTCTTTGGATGTCCTGGGAATATTTGTGTCAGCCTGAGGACCTGCAGGAGCTGTTGAATCAAGGTATTCCTAGAGCATTTGAACAGAGCAATGACATAATAATAGTTGGAAATAGATTGTTGTGTGTCCTGCTGTAACTCAAGTGTAAGAAGTAATATTCAGATGACGGGGCTGTAAACGTGAAAATAGAGAATGGCTGGTTAATGTAGTATTAGAAAACAGCCTTGTCTAAATTGTTTTCCTGATTCCCTGAATGAGAATCAGAAGTGGAATTTTTGACTGGCAAATGAGCAAATGTCCCAGCATAATCTTGTGGTGACAGGAAGGATGAAGGATCTTGAATCTTACCTAATAGCTGTATTCATTTTGAGAGTTTTAATTCTTTGTATCGATTCTGAGTATTAGTTTTGTATCATGTAGGAACAAACTACAAATAGCAAACTGATTTAATTTATCAACCGAGTCTATCGGTGTTGGAAAAAAAGCAATATTTATTTCAGTTATTTATAAAATGTGAATGTTTAGTCTGTGACTTACGGCGTGAATACTTGTATAGTTTTAGCCTTGGGTGGGAAAGCATGCCCACTCCTATAAATTGGGAGGAAATATTTTTCCTTCTCAGTTTTAAGGTGCTTATTGTTGTTGTCTTTTAATAAGTTTTCGCTCAGCCACAACTCACTTTCCTTGTGCTGTCAGTTAATTGTCCCTTGTAGCAGATTTTCAGATCCTAAAGGCAAGGAAAGGATGCTCAACCTGTCTTTTCAATGCGCAGATGCTTTGGGAGCACAAGGCCACCATTATCCAAAAACATGTGCGTGGCTGGCTGGCTCGCTTGCGCTACCACAGGACTTTGAAGGCCATTGTCTACCTGCAATGCTGCTACCGGCGCATGATGGCCAAAAGGGAGCTGAAGAAGCTGAAGATAGAAGCTCGCTCGGTCGAACACTACAAGAAACTCAACGTTGGCATGGAGAACAAGATTATGCAGCTCCAGCGTAAAATCGATGACCAGGTAAAATGAACCTAATACAGTGATGGCGAACCTTTTAGAGACCGAGTGCCCAAACTGCAACCCAAATCCCACTTATGGATCGTCGAGTGCCGGGTGGGCGTGGCCCATTGGGTGGGCGTGGCCCATTGGGTGGGCGTGGCTGCGGTGGTAACGGCAGACTGGGTGGGACTAAAAAGTTCAATCAATCAATTCCAACTTCGCAAGATCTTTTTTTTTCCACGAGAAGTTGAAATTGACTGATTGAACTTTTTTTTTTTTTGCACACGGTGGCGGAGGCCTAAAGTGAAAAGGTTTTATAAAACCAAGTGAAGGTCTAGGACTGGGGCGACGGCGCGTGTGCCCACAGAGAGGGCGCTGAGTGCCGCCTCTGACACCCGTGCCATAGGTTTGCCACCACTGACCTAATAGCCTAGTGTTCTCTTCCTACCCACACCCACACACACCCACACACCCACACACACACACACTTAAAAGAGCAGACTTGATGGACCACTAGATCTTTTTCTGCCATCAGGCTTCTATGTTTCTATATTTCTAACCTGAAAAAATAAGCATGGGATGGTGCGCATCTCCTAATAGGAAGCAAGATGATCCATAAATATTTAGCCTGTCACCTGTCGTACTCTAAAGATTGATCTGCATTATTTTGGGTTTGGTTCAGACACGAGATTCCAAATCCCTGGTTGAGAAGCTAACCATCTTAGAGGCGGCCTATGCTTCCGAGACGGAGAAGCTGCGGAATGACATCGAAAGGCTTCGGATGAGTGAGGAAGAGGCCAAGAACGCCACCAACCGCCTCATGAGCCTTCAAGAGGAGATCAGCAGGCTGAGGAAGGAGCTGGGCCAGATCCAGACCGAAAAGAAAGCCATCGAAGAAAAGGCGGGTCTCTATAAACAAGAAACGGACCAGGTAAAAGCGTTTGGTTCCAAAGGGCACCACTTCTTAAAAGTATTGCAGACGAAGAGCAACGTGGTGCGTTTGTGTGGGTTTGTCCCATTCTCCACTCCCATTAGTCCCATTCTCCACACTTCTGCTCCGGTCTCTGCCCAGTTGATTTTAGCATGTAGCTTGAGTAGAGCAGCTTTATCCGAGTTGCACTTTAAAAATACAACCCAGTTTTATCCTATCTGTCCGTTTCATCAAAACTAAGAGACCCATATATTGCAAATCATTTTTTTTTTCAAGAGACGCCTTCATAATGCTGGCTGGGGTTCATGTTACTGGGGGGCCCCCAGCCTGAGCAAGTTTGATCTACCTTATAATGTTCTAGACCGGTGGTTCTCAGCCTGTGGTCCACAGACCCTTGGGGGGGGCACGATGCCGTCGCAGGGAGTCCGTGAAGCCTTGAAGGAAGGTTATGATTTAAATCTTGAGTTAAGTCTTGGAGGTCCGTGACCACAAAAGATATTTAAAGGATATCCGTAGAGAAGAAAAGGTTGAGAATCTGTGTCCTCGACCAGAGGTCCCCAACCTTTCTAGGTTGGCGGCCCGGAGGAAAAGGAAGGGGGAGGCATGGGGCTGCATGTGGGTGCCCAACGCAAATGGGGAGGCACAAGTGTGCGTGCAATGCTTGGGGCAGGCCTAGCGCCCATGCAACACTCAGGGTGGGGCTATCGCCTCTGCGATGCTCAGGGCAGTGCTAGCGTGAGTGGAGGGAGTGCGTATACACACATGCGCACACTGGCCAGCCATTCACGCTGCCCGGTGGCCAAGAGGCCACGGCCCGGTAATGGACCGTGGCCCACAGGTTGAGGACCCTTATCTTAACCAGAGGTAGGCAACCTTGGCTCTTTTATGACTCGTGGACTTCAATTCCCAGAATTCCTGAGCTAGCCATGCTGAGGGGAAAGGGAGAGGTTTCCAAGCTGAGCCATGCTGGCTCAGGAATTCTGGGAGTTGAAGTCCACAAGTCTTAAAAGAGCCAAGGTTGCCTACCCCTGTCCTAGACCAAGTGAAATATTATGTATAGACAAGACTTTGATAATGATACCAGCAGCCTCATTATAAACTTAGCAGCTAATCTTACCAGAATCATTTATTGCCAGAAGTCTACAAATCTTTCCCTTCCAACCTTCTTCTTCTTCTTTTTTTAAAGCTGGTGCTTGAACTAAAAGAGCAAAACACACTTCTTAAAAAGGAAAAAGATGATCTGAATAGTCACATCCAAAACCAGGCCAAAGAAATTACAGGTAAGCTGAGGTCTGGAATTTACTGGCTGGGTTTTTAAAAACCAGTTTCTGTGTCCAGTAGGAATGTGGGACGCTGGGCCAGAAGGAATCCCTATTTCTCACCTGTAGAGAGACAGCAAGTGAGTGAACTGGGCTACCTGTGAAATGAAGGAGAATATTTTTTTTAATCTTGAGAATTGCATTGTGGGGCCAAAGTTAATGGCAAATTGAACCATAGCCAACATAGGCAATGCTACCTTTTCTTTTTTAATGTAAAAGTTTTTATTGTTTTTTCCCCCCTACATCTATCTATATCTATATATAAATAAAAATGTAAATGTTCGTTTGTTCAAAATCTTAAATCTCCGAAAGTTCTTCACCGATTGCTTTGAAATTTTGACACAACGTTGCATTCGAATACGCACGTGTTTTTATATACCTATATTATATAGATGTCACNTCCTCTCTTCTCTCTCTCTCTCTCTCTCTCTCTCCCTACCTACCTACCTATCTACCTACCTACCTACCTACCTATCTATCTATCTATCTATCTATCTATCTATCTATCTATCTATTTATCATCATGTGTCTGTCTGTCTGTCTGTCTGTCTGTGTATTATCTCTCTCTCTCTCTCTCCCTACCTACTTACCTACCTACCTACCTACCTACCTATCTACCTATCTATCTATCTATCTATCTATCTATCTATCTATCTATCTATCTATCTATCTATCTATCTATCTATCTATCATCTATCTATCTATCTATCTATCTATCTATCTATCTATCTATCTATCTATCTATCTATCTATCTATCTATCTCAGATTATAACCATAGTGAATGGGAAGGGCATCCTTTTATCAGTCCATCCATCCATCCATCCATCCATCCATCCGATTGTGAATATAGCGAATAGAGAGGGCATCCTGAATCGTGTTCCTTCTTGCTGCTCCTTTGCCTGTCTTTATTCATCAAAGACTCTTCGTTTTTCTCTATAAGTTTTCTTAATCACCTCCCCTTCAAAAGATGAAGCAATGACAGTACAGGAAACATTTAACCCGTGGAAGCAGCAAAGTTAATGCTGGCGCTCATTCTCTTTCCAGACTGTTTCCAAGCCAGGGCACAAGAGAACGGATTCCACCCATAGTAGCAATGAATCAGAATATACTTACAGCTCTGAGATAGCTGAGGCTGAATGGGAACCAATGGGAACAGAGGTAAGGTTGGGAAATTTTGTTATTTGTTTCTTAGTTTTCCTGGCTCGGGATACAGATCTTGTCATTACGTAACAGATCAATTCTGGAGATCATTTTTGAATATCCAGAAATGTTCTAGTATACTAAGTACTTGATGGCTGAGCCAGATTTTTAAACCATGATTTAAAATATCTCAATATTATAAAATGAAGAAAAACCTAGTGTGCTCATATTTTGTATCTTGAGTCTTAACTGTCAACCTGGTTTTTTTTTCTTTCCGTAAAAACAAGGCAGAAAGCCATAGTGTGGACCTTAAATTGTGTACTAGGTTTCATTTTTTAAAGCATTAGGACCGATACTTTTAAAATTAGCTTTGTTTATCAGACTGACCTTTTGAATTTTTTTGACTTCTACAGTAACAATTTGAAAAAAAAAAAAGTAACATCAAGATGCAGCACTTTTAAACAAGTAAAATGTACATATTCCCCGTCACGTCTTTTCATTTATGCTTGCTAAGTTTCGCACGTTGACATAATTCATTTAAAGCCAACTTGGGGTTTGTTCTTGATAGAGATTTTCCAACTGCTGCTCCAATGTTGCTGCCACTATAGATTCTCTACATCAGTGGTTCTCAACCTGTGGGTCGGGACCCCATTTGGGGTCGATCGACCATTTCACGGGGGTCGCCAAGCAAGGCTGTCCGCCATTTTTTTTGTCCGCCATTTTTTTTGTCCGCCATTTTTCCCCCTTTTCCGGCGGGTGCCTTACCTCCCTTGGGCTGGACCAGCTGGTGGTTGGCCTGCTCTGTCTCTGCCGCTTGCCAGCTATGCCTCGGCCGGCGCAGGGGGCGGAACCACGCATGCACGGCGCTCCCGGGCAGGGAAAGTCCTCGACTTATGACCGGTTGGGTAGTCCTCGACGTACGACCGGTTTAGTCCTCGACTTACGACCGGTTTAGTCCTCGACGTACGACCGGTTTAGTCCTCGACTTACGACCAGTTGGGGTCGCGGCATTAAAAAGGTTGAGAACCACTGCTCTACATTGTGGACCCTGTTTTCCTTATTTCCATATGCTTTCATCTTTTTCTTCACGATTACAAACCGCATGTAGGTCTGCCCCTCCTTCAGTAGCTTGGGAACTTTCTGATCTTCCCCCTTCCCCCTTTTGCCCTGTAAATCAGGAACCGAGTGAGAAAAAGGCACCTTTGGACATGTCTCTCTTCCTCAAGCTACAAAAACGAGTGAAGGAGCTGGAGCTAGAAAAGCAGTCCCTGCAGGATGAGCTAGAGAAGAAGGAGGACCAAGTTCTCCGGGCCAAGGCCAAGGTAAGATGGAAAAGACCACGCATCTTCTGGTCCAGGTGATGGTGATAGTTGGGATCCTATGCCAGTGATGGTATTCCATTCAGCAGGTGGAAGTTGGGTCCGTGATTCCCTCCCTGGGAAAATTCTGAAATAAAGGAGAATATTTGTTGTTGTTGTTGTTAGTTGCGAAGGCGTGTCCGACCCATCGCGACCCCATGGACCACGTTCCTCCAGGCCTTCCTGTCCTCTACCATCTTCTGGAGTCCATTTAAGATCACGCCTACTGCTTCAGTGACTCCATCCAGCCACCTCATTCTCTGTCGTCCCCTTCTTCTCTTGCCCTCCATCTTTCCCAGCATCAGGCCCTTCTCCAGTGAGTCCTTCCTTCTCATTAGGTGGCCAAAGTACTTGAGTTTCAACTTCAGGATCTGGCCTTCTAAAGAGCAGTCGGGGTTGATCTCCTCTAGGACTGGCTGAATATTTGTAGCTCATGGTTAAAATGAGGGATGATCTCTGAGCCTGGTTGTTTTCTTGCAGACATTTCATGACCCAAACAAGGTAACACCATCAGTGCTAGAAGGGCCCATAAACCCCACACCCTTCTAGCACTGATGATGTTATCTAGCTGGGTAATGAAGTGTCTGCAAGAAAGCCATCAAGCTCAGAGAGTACCATGGACCCTCCAAAGCAAACTAAGGAACACACAAAACACAACTAGTGCTTTCTTGCAGTTGTCCACTCCTTAATTTTTGTAGGTTTGATCTATTGGTGTTAGAAGCAGGATAGAATATTATTTTTTTCCCCTCTGGTATTTTGTCTCATGACCTTACAAAATTTGAGGAATATTTTACTCTTTATCTTAATGTTGATTCAGTCAGCAGAGCTACCAGTAGAGTTTTTAGTCATTGTAACTTTTGGCAAATCATCTGCCTTTCTCTCTTGGATTGGCTACAGAATTCTGTTCATCCTTTAAATTTTGAACATTAAATAAGCATGACTGATGATCTAAAAATGAATACAGAGACACCACTGAAATATCCGTTTCTTCTTGCTAATGTCTGGAATGTTCTGTTTCTAAAAGTGTAATATTTTTCTTTGTGCTTTGCATTTTTCCAGGAGGAAGAAAGGCCTCAGATGAGAGGAGTAGAGCTGGAATACGAATCGCTTAAGGTTGTGAAAAGCATTCTTTTTGGGATCCCTGAATCCTATGCATTACCCCCAAAGTAGGCTAAATTAGAAGTCACCACGATGTAAAAAAGATGCTGAGACTCTAGAAAGAGTGCAGAGAAGAGCAACAAAGATGATTAGGGGACTGGAGGCTAAAACATATAAGGAACGGTTGCTGGAATTGGGTATGTCTAGTTTAATGAAGAGAAGGATGAGGGGGGACATGATAGCAGTGTTCCAATATCTCAGGGGCTGCCCCAAAGAAAAGGGAGTCAAGCTATTCTCCAAAGCGCTTGAAGGCAGGACAAGAAGCAACAGGTGGAAACTAACCAAAGAGAGAAGCAACCTAGAACTAAGGAGAAACTTCCTGACAGTTAGAACAATTAACCAGTGGAACAACCTGCCTCCAGAAGCGGTGAATGCTCCAACACTGGAAGTTTTTAAGAAGAAACTGGACAGCCATTTGTCCGAAATGGTGTAGGGTTTCCTGCCTGAGCAGGGGGTTGGACTAGATGACCTCCAAGGTCCCTTCCAACTTTATTATTATTATTAGTAAATGGTATTTACTGAACTTTTTTTTTAAAAAAAAATCCTAATGCTTCATGTCCGTACTACGGTACCAGTAGATATGGAAGCTGGAAGCCAGTAGTGCTTTGGTTATTTTAATTATTAGACTGAGGCACACTTACAAAAGTACATGGAATTTGTAATCATCAGTATACCTGGAAGTACCAACATTTCTAGACATTTTTTTCCCTCTTGGCATGTTTTAAGTCAGTGTTTTTCAAGCTTGGCAACTTTAAGATATGTGGAGCTCAACTCCCAGGAACCTGGCTGGCTGGAGAATTCTGGGAGTCGAAGTCCACACAGTGGACAAAGTTGAAGTCACCAAGTTTGGAAAAACCCTGGTCTAAATGTTTCCATCCTGTGCATTTTAACGGATTGCCATTCCTTCTGTGTGAAAAAAAAAAATCCAGACAATATAAACACAAAGACAGGTCTGTTCTGACTTAATCAGTTCATCAATTCACAGAATTCATTAACTGGAAACCACAGGGGTTTTCACCTGGATTAAAGTAGACCTTTGTTTGTGATATACATAAAAGTCAGAACATCTTTTATCAAACCCATTAGTAACTAAAATTGGCTTCTTGATCTTGATCTTGATTTCTATTAGGACAGTTGGTGAATGAGGACAATTGTTTTTATCGCCCGCAGCGTCAAGAGCTAGAGTCAGAGAATAAAAAACTGAAGAACGAATTGAACGAGTTGAGAAAGGCTCTGATGGAAAAGAGTGCTCCAGATGTCACCATGCCTGGTGCTCCAGCATACAGGGTCCTTTTGGACCAGATGACATCTGTCAGTGAAGAGTTGGAGGTCCGCAAGGAGGAGGTTCTCATCCTGAGGTCTCAGCTGATGAACCAGAAGGAGGCAGTGCAGCCCAAGGTGAATACAGAAACAAACCTGGTTTTGTCATCCATGCTCATGTTAGGTAGCCCCAGGGTGGGTTACGTTGCTTCCTTTCTTCCAAAGTACAATCTAGGATGAAACCAAATACTAGCATGGATTTTCTTCTGTAGCTCATTAGCGGCTCAGGATATGTGTGTAATCTCATCCCCTGCAGAAAGCTATTCCTTCTCACCATTGAGTATGGTTGAGTAACAATTGGTTTTCATCCACTGTTGTATTAATTTATGGGATGTTGGAGGGGAAGTGCGCAGCATGCTCAGTTCCTTAACATTTGATTGCCACAGTCATCTGCCAGTGGCCTTTCTGAAGCTTTAGAGCAGTGGTTCTCAACCTTCCTAATGTCGCGACCCTTTAATACAGTTCCTCATGTTGTGGTGACTCCCAACCCAGCTGGCCAGGGAGGGGGGCAGGAAGGCCGTTCCGCCGGCTCCGCCCAGCCTGGTTGGAGTCGCAGTGGGGGCTGGTGCCGCGCAACCCCTGCCAGCCCCTCAACCAGCCTGGCTGCTCCTCCCCAGGCACCCCTCTTGTCCTGGCGCCCGCCCGAGCCGCCTGGGGGGCAGCAGGAGGAAGAAGGGGAGGAGGAAGAGGAGGGGTGTCTCAGTTCCTAAGACCATCAGAAATATGTGTTTTCTGAGGGTCTTAGGCGACCCCTGTGAAAGGGTCGTTCGACCCCCAAAGGGGTCCCGACCCACAGGCTGAGAACCACTGCTTTAGAGCAAGGATGTCCAACTTTGGCAACTTTAAAATCTGTGGAGTTCAACTCCCAGAATTCTCCAGCCAATCATGCTGGCTGGGGAATTCTGGGAGTTGAAGTCCACAGGTCTTAAAAGTTGCCAAGACTGGACCCCCGTTTTAGAGATTAGCAATTTCCTACAAGAAACAGTTTCCCTTGAAACGTGTTAGGATATCAAACACAACAGTTGCTGATGCAGTTGCAGTTATTCATCCATCAGCTTTAATTATTGAGTATGTCTGTTAGATAACTAGTCCATCTCTTTATTTTCCTGCTTGCACGTGGATTACCAGGATGATAAGGTAACGTTGTGGCAGATAATTTTATTTTTAATGCTGGAACCCTCGTAACCTGTCATGTGTCCATATTAATGCATTCAAGCAAGCCATTGAATTGAGCCCATGAAATGTAACAAGGGATGTTTTGATCTGCGGGACATCATACTTGTGGTATTTTGTTATTTTGGCAGTAGCTTTCCTAAAGTAAGAATGTCCAAAAGAAAAAGATGGTTCCCCTATAGCAGACATGTCAAACACAAGGCCCTGGGGCCGAATGCAGCCCGCGAAGTGGCCTGCGAAGCCATCCTGGAAACAGTGAGGGAACGGCCGCTGCTGTCTTGGCCCTGGCCCAGGCCGGCCGGGAGCCAATGTACAATTTTGTGGTGGCCATCTATGCTGAAACACATTCAGTCTTAGCTCCACAAGGCCATCTGGAAACAGCAAGGAACCAGCCCCTGCCGCGTCAGCCCTGCCCCCTGGGTGCATGCTGGGGAGGGGTCACCCTTTATGAGGAATGAAGAAATGCACCATCGCCTGGAAGTGGCCAGCAAATGGCCCTTGTCTACTTCACATATCCGGCTTGATGGGCACTGCCCTGGTCTCACCCCTTTCTGCCAGAGACCCTCAGATCTGTCCCACTCCTGCCCAGGCCCCCACAGGCACCCTTGACGCGAATGATGTAGAGCTGGCCACGCCCACCCAGTAGGCCACACCCACTCCATCCATGCCCACCCAGTAGGCCACACCCCCTCCCTGAGGGCAGCCACAATGCTGATGCGGCCCTCAATGAAATTGAGTTTGACACCCCTGCCCTATAGCCCTTTAGCTAAACAAGAAAGATCAGGCCCACACGTGAAAGTTCAATTAAACTGATATATTGTTTAAAGCCTATGTGCAGGAATCTTCCCAACTAATACCTGCTAAGATAAGGGTCAGCAGCACTCAAGGGGGGTGGGTGGGTGGACTTAGTTTTCTTACGACTCTGTAGGGATTCTAGGCTGATTCCCCCCTTTTCGCTCTACCTCCAATTCTGCCATCTTTTCTCCTTCAACCAGAAACTTTTTTATTGTGTGGCTGTATCTGTCACAGCTTTGAAACAGCCCTGGGATATGTAATTGAGAGAGAGAGCATGACTGGGCCAAAGATCAACTAGGGAAGTTCATGGCTCAATTAAGATTTGGACTCAAGCCAACCCACTTAGAGCAAATTGTTTTAGCAACTCCTCTGGAAGAGCAGCATAGACAAGTCTACATCCATGATAACTAAACAATGATTATATTATACAGTTTATTTGCTGCTGAGACAAACGTGCATTTAAGCCGCCCTGAGTCCTACGGGAGAAGGGCGGGATATAAATCCAAATATAAATAAAAAATAAAATAAATAAATAAAGCGTTTACTATTGAATCTTCCTCATTTGTTCTTCCATTGATTATTCCCAGAACACCATGACGGATTCTACAATTCTTCTGGAAGACGTTCAAAAGATGAAAGACAAGGGGGAGATCGCTCAAGCTTATATTGGACTGAAGGAGACAAACAGGTACAGGAATAAAAATCTGGTCTCCTTTTTGTTTCCCAACATTAATCGTTATCTCTACTTTTTCCCTCTGTCTTTCTGTCTCCCCACCACCACCACCACCACCCAGGCACCCTATGGCAGTGGTGGCGAACCTATGGCACGCGTGCCAGAGGCGGCACTCAGAGCCCTCTCTGTGGGCACGCGCGCCATCGCCTCAGCCCCGCCTCCCCCCGCGGCCCCCTCCTCACCAGCAGCCCCCCTGGAGGAGAGTCGCTTCCGGGCGCGGCCTGCATGGAGCAGCGCAGCCAAGGACATAGCCAGGCAGCAGGGACAAGACTCTGCCCTCGTGCCTCATAGCGTGCAGATGATGCTGCGGGATGTGGGCGGAGGGCGTGGCTGCCATGGCGCTGCAGGGCTGCCTGGGTGATCTGCGGCGGGCCATGGAGGCGGTGCGTGGTCCTGCGGGCAGGCGGGGCAGGGGGCGGGCAGGGGCGGAGCAGGCAGGACGGGAGGCGGGGCAGGGGACAGGTTTTGGGCACTCGGTCTCTAAAAGGTTCGCCATCACTGCCCTGTGGGATGTACAGAACATTTCAATAGTTTGAATTGCTTTGAATTTGAAAAGCCCCGTTTTACATTTGAAATAGCACGTTTGGAAGTGCTTGTAACTTAGGATATAATACCCTGAGCCCTAAACCACTTCCAAAATGATCATAACAGCCCATCTTGAATGTGGGATAGTTGTTTCAACCTCCAAACAGGGTATTTTGAATTCAAAACTTTTTTCACCACCTCCAGCATTCTCACTCCATACATCTTGACTTTTAAACATCCACATCTTGGGTCCTTTAGTTTTAATCTCTCTAAAGAGCACGATGGTTTTTAGTGCCTTCAGCTTTCGCAGGAAAATCAAACCTTAAATAAGCTTGCATTTGATGTTTAAAAAGTATTTTGTGGTTTTGATACACGGTTCTGAAATTTGCTAAATTGCGTGTTACCCTCGTGAAAATACAGCTTAATTGTATGCCTTGGTTTTTATCTTTCAGTATTCTTCTTTTATAGGAAAAAAAAGCTTTTTTAAAAAAAATACAATATTGTTCCAGGGATAGAAGAAGTAGGGCACTGCCTTGCCAACTTTGGTTATAGTATCAGACCTGCCCTTAGACAGAACAGCAGTGAAAATATTTTCTGATTGGCATTATAGCCCAGAAATATTACATTGGCTTCCTGTCACAGCGAATAAGTAAATCTGAGAAGATTCTTCCCTTCTTCAATTATTTGTGCTGTGTAAAATCCTTCTTATCGGGTTATATGAGAAGGTGGCTTATATGCTCGGATTTAATGAATCTGGAATAAAGCAGCCTTATCTGAACACATCTTATTATCTGGGTTGCTTTCAGGATACCTTTTACAACTGCATAACTTCTATAGCAATAGAAGTAATAGATACCGTAGTTCTATATTTACATTGGAGCAAGTCCCAGTGAAACCAGTGGATTTAGATAAGATTACACAAATACACGTTAGGAAGGTTGCATTTTTTTGTTTAAATTTAGGCATTAGGATCTTGGGGTTTGATTCTCAATAAATTTGTACAAGATTGGTTGGGTAAACATCTTGGACTTATATACACTGAGACCAAAATAGATAGTTCTTTTTGTCCCCTTTTGTTACACTCTTAGCTTGCATTGTCCTTTTACTTAGCATGTCCCATCATTTCCATCACGTGTCCCTTCTTTTTTGTTTGTTTCTGCATTTTTAAAAAAAAACACATTTTGCTTGGAAGATCATCTCCTCAAGACTGTCATTTGCTGAACGAGGATGGCGAACTGTGGCTGGTATATGAAGGGCTAAAACAAGCCAACAGGTTACAAGATTTCTCAGGATGGGGTTGTTTTTTTTTGCTGTTTTAATTTGCATTCTTTCTTTCTTGCCTTCCTGAGTCACTAACATGCTGTGGAGCTGCTTTTGGCAATTACATTCGATCCCAACGTCTTCGTTAAAGGAAAAGAAAGAAGAGTATGCTTTTATGTATTAATAGGATTTACATACTGCCTGGCTCAATATGGCTTTGGGCAGCTAAGCCAGAAGTCCAGTGTTAGGATTGATATGGCCACGAGGAAAGATCCAAGCTGCAAAAATTTAAATGCAGAGGCACAATTCATTTATAAGTACTGGCGTTTCTGTATTCATCAGGAGAAGACCAGCGAGCACATGATGGAAACACGTCCATCACAGCCAGTAAATGCAAAATCTGCCCACATTTTCTACTAGATGGGAAGAATAGGAGGACCAACTGTTCTGGCATTAACACATTCTTCTCCTGTGGAATTTTGTTTCTTTATTTTGGAAATAAGGTGAATCCCTGTGCTTATCCTGCTGGCTTCACTGCCTGGACGATCTCCATCACAGAGCAGAGACAGGGAAATAATTTATACTGGGGGTTTGCGGTATTAATGGAGAAAGTGGGCCGATTTCTCCAAGAGTCCCTAAAATCTTGGTGTCAGCTAGAAAAGCTGGCAAATCAAACTTTAATTATTGTTCTCCAAAAAGAATGCATAGTCCGGTGCAGAAAGATAAATTTCAAAATGCATAGCCCAGTACCTATCCTAGGATTGGCAGGATGAAACATACATGTAATTAAACATACGATATGCCTGTCATTACAAATAAGCTATTCTGCCGAGAAAAACACCCTTTCAAAAAAAATCAGATTTTTCAGGCCATTTTGAAAATGATCTCAACACAGTACGTACACCCTGTTCGGTAAATATAGCCGTTGAATGCATCCACTTAACTGGGCAATGGGGAAGTCAGTTTTTAAACATACTGTTTATATTCTCCGAAACTTGACTGCTTTGTGCTGTTTTTGTAGCTGAGCGATACGGAGAGTTCCATTTTTTTTAAGCTCAGTATAATAATGCTCAAAATGCTGCTTTTGCCATGAATGCCAATTTAACTGGTCTCTTTTTCCTTTTCTTGTACTGCTAACAAAACATGTGCACTTAACTGCATCTTTTTGTAAGTCTGCAAGAAGTTATTAACCTGGGGGGTGGTCTACGCTGCGGGGAAAGCAGGGGAAGAGAGCTTTGGCTCTGCAGCTTTGGCTTCTTGTCCTCGCGTTCTAGAATTGCTAGAAGGTTCTAGAGCAAATGGCAAAGAAACGAAAGGTAAATTAGCCAGATTTACCTTCACATGCTTAGTCGATGCAGCTATTAGCTGATCTGCTTAGGCATATTTAAACCCTGAAAGGCTGATGGTCTGATTATAGGTAGCCTAGTTGAGGTATGCACCTGTTTGTAGGAAATGCAGTGCCAGCATTGATCACGATTATTTATCTATTCTTTTCTTTCATTCATTCATTCATTCATTCATTCATTCATTCATTCATCCATTCCTCCTACAATTGACACCTGGTGAATAAATCATTGGTCCACCCGCCCGAAGTTGTGCACTGAATCAGTAGCACGGGATTTTTTTTGTTGTTATTAGTTCTTCTGTGGGCCTTTGGGTCAGCAATAATACTCCTTTTAAAACCGAAGCACTGAAGATTCTCTGGTCCTCATGGGTTATTTTTGCTTTAGTTAGGATACTTCTGTTTCTCTCGGAGCAAAATAATCCTGAAGGAGAAGAGGAACTCCTTAATAGACATGTCCCTTTTGTTTGTAGAAATGATTGATGGGTCCCTTAAGGGCCAGGATTACTTAATAGTTCGCTGGGGGTTAGAGACCAGCGTTAGCCTAAGACAGGGGTAGGCAACTTTGGCTCTTTTATGACTCGTGGACTTCAACTCCCAGAATTCCCGAGCCAGCCATGCTGAGGGGAAAGGGAGAGGTTTCCAAGCTGAGCCATGCTGGCTCAGGAATTCTGGGAGTTGAAGTCCACAAGTCATAAAAGAAAGAGCCAAGGTTGCCTACCCCTGGCCTAAGATGTTAGGCGTTTGAGGCAGAAAATCAAAATACCTCCTATGATGATAAAAATGTAGCAATAACCAAATCGTATTTACTTGTCGTAAACTTCAGTGTAAGTGCTATATGAAGTCTTGTTAACTAATTGCTACAAATCTGTAATTTTCTCTCCTCCCATAGTGCACCCTAGACTTTTTCCCCCTAAAGCATCCTCTTTTCAGTGGGTGTAAAATAGCATTTACTGCAGCCTTAAGCTTTGTGTGGCGTTTAGCACCTAGAATTGCAGGGAGGACAGTTCCAGAAACTGGGAAGTCCACGCACCTTAAATTGGCTGATATTGAGAGGACGCCTCTCCAGAAGGATCTGCTGCTTAATAGTTTTGCAGTCCAGCAGTCCCTGAAAGAAAATCTGGACCTCCAGCATGCCCGTGCTGGATCAGCCCTCGTTCTGCACGGGTGAAGTCGGTCGAGCAAACTTTCAGCCTCAAGTCACTCAAAAGGGTTTAAAGGGCATTTTTCTGGTTTTCTTTCCTTCCCTGATGGTTTTGTCGCTTACTCCTGTCAGCAGCCGTTGAAATGCTCAATCTGTGACGAGAGGTCTTTAAAACGTGCCTTTCCTGCTTCTCCCTGATCCTCCCGTCTCTCTTGGCCTTCCTCAATTGGCTTCTTGTAGGCTTCTGGAATCTCAGCTGCAGGCTCAGAAGAGAAGCCACGAGAATGACCTGGAGGCCCTTCGCGGAGAGATCCAGAGTCTAAAGGAGGAGAACAATCGCCAACAGCAATTGCTGGCCCAGAACCTCCAGCTGCCCCCAGAAGCCCGGATAGAGGCCAGTCTGCAGCACGAAATCACCCGCCTGACCAATGAGAACTTGGTAAGAACTTTTCATAACTCGGTAGTCTGGAAAACCAAGCTGTACTTAACTAAGTTTTGGGGGAGAAATTTTTTTTTGCCTCGACAAAACCATCCAGAACAGAAGCTGGCCTGAAGTTCCTGAAGGTTTGAATATGAATCCCGGCTCCGGCTCCTTAGTCCTGTGGGAGAGAATCTGCCCCAAACCAGGATATTGGATCTGTTGAGTCTCTTGAGCAGAGTCACATAAATCCTCTTTTCATGCTGCACACATTTCAGCATCTCTTAGAAAGCAAGATTTTTTTTACATAACATCTTCTGTTCTAGGCCACGCGCAGGCTTGCCGATGTTAGCCAGAGGGTGGCATCGCTTTCAGTTTTTTTTTTTCAATATAAAATTTTTATTATTTTCCAAAAAAACAAAAAAAACATCACAAGTATTACACAATATTATATTATATCCCACCCCCCCCCC
>NW_015388075.1:285172-302570 GCF_001527695.2 Protobothrops mucrosquamatus | reverse complement strand
TCACCTACATCGTCCATATAGGACGACTCGGGAACTCAACTCCTACCCCGGGCAGCTCACCTATCCCCTTATGCCCAGGGGAAAGGTATCAAGCCGTTTGACAGCTGATGCTAGCTGTCAAACCGGCTTTTACGCGAAACAGGCGGGAGGCAGCAAACAGCTGCGACCGACGAAGACGCCTGCCACCGGAAGTCTCCGGCATCGCTTTCAGTTGTTCTGAGTTTTTCTCTTATAGCAGGGCTTTTCAACCAGTGGTACGGGTACCACCTGTGGTACATTGGCACCTGGCAGGTGGTATGCGACCATCCTAGAAAAGTGGTAGCAGGGGAGGGGAATGAGCTGAACCGGTGGCAGCACCGCACATGCCTGAGCGAGAGATGGCTGGAGCTGCAGGGCTGTCAGGGCTCAGCGGAAGCGCCAGGATCAGTGCCGCTTTCCAGCTGATAGGTGCTTCTTCGGGGCTGTCAGGGCTCAGCGGAAGCGCCAGGATCAGTGCCAGGCTCCATCTGGAGCTCGGCGCTGATCCTGGCGCTTCTGCTGAGTCCAGAAGCGCCGATCAGCTGGAATGTTGCAGCCTCTCCAGGGTCTTGTGATTTACATTCAGATGCTTGGCAACTGATTCATATTTATGACGGTCACAGTGTCCCAGGGTCATATGAAGTGATCAAAATCTGCTGCAACCACCCAGCAGATGGGAGGTATAAAAACCAAACACCCCCCACCCCACTCCCACTGCCAATCCTCAACAGAAATGCTCACAACAATGAAAACCTCAGACAGGAGGAAGAGCGCCGCCGGGCGGGCAGGCAGGTGTCTTGCTCGGCTGTGCCTTGGGGGGCACTTTTTTCAGTGCCATTGTAACTTTGAACAGTCACGAAGCGAACTGTTGTAAGTCGAGGACTACCTGTACTTTATTACTTTTTTCCTTTTTTTTTTTTTGGTCATCAAGTTTTTGACACCTTGCTGGTGATACTCGGATGTTGCCATATCCTAAAAGTGGTACAATGGGTGAAAAGGTTGAAAAGCCCTGTCTTATAGCACTAACAGCACCGGTTCAGTTTTGTCTGTCGCCTTTTGGGTCCTTTTTTGGCCTCTCACCCGTTCTTTCCTCAATTTTATTGGGTAGGATTTAATGGAACAGCTGGAGAAACAGGACAAGACGGTTCGGAAGCTGAAGAAGCAGCTGAAGGTTTTCGCCAAGAAAATTGATGAGCTCGAAGGTACGGTATTTGCCTGCGACCAAAACGGTTTCTGTTTTTAAATATAAATACAGACGTATTTTACTATGTGTCCGAGGCAAGAATTTCTGATGTTGCTGATGAAAAATACAGTGGTATTCTGCAATAATGGACACAAGAATGGCACAGATTGTCCTAGGAGCCAAATGCAAGCTGATTAACGGAGGATAAACATTCAGCGTATTTTTCTTTATTTACCAAGTGATAGCATATATATTTTTTTGCCAAAAGCAAATGTTCCTTAATCAGCACTCCTGTTCTTTGGAATATGAGAGCACGATATTTGGGGTTATAACAGTAATATATTGACTTTTGGATCCTTCCCTTGTTGTAACAGCTACATAAGACAGAATTTCCGATAGGAGAGAATATTTGTAGCTAAGGGTTAAATTGTGAGAGTCCTCAGTGCTTTCTGAGCTGCGTTGTTTTCTTGCAGACGTTTCATGACCCAACTAGGTAACATCTTCAGTGCTAGAAGGGCGTGGGGTCTCAGGAGGAGAAGGGCTGTGGGATCCTTGGCGCGAGCTAGGTTGCTTTCCTGCAGACGTTTCATGACCCAACTAGGTAACATCTTCAGTGCTAGAAGGGAGTGGGGAGCAAACCATCTCGCCGTGAGATGGGCAGCAAACAAATTTAATAAAAAAATAAAAAATAAATAAAATAAACATTGGTGCAAGAGAAAAAGATGCTTTCCCCCCAACTAATTAATCTTTGTAGAAGGCCAGATGTATTTTGCCACATAAGGCAATTGAATGAAACTGTTCCCGAGGTCTGCTCTTGGTTTGCTTGATTGTTTATCACCCTCCGTTAAGGCATTTTCACAACGACACACCTGAGGGCGAAAAAGCGCTCTCGTAAAGATTACATTAGAGGAGTGGCTGAGATCAAATCATTGCCTTCCCCTTCCCTCGCTAAATATAGGCCAGTGTGTTGACTGTGCCAGGGCATTTCAGCTCCTGAGTTCCTGAATTAAACAAGGTATGCGGGCAGACCAGGAAAATGTCAGAGCTATGTAGAAACTCCGGATTCTAGACGTTAACCTTAGCGGTTTTTCCAGTTGCTCTGTCTGACATGTATTGTCCTAGACTGACACCAGGCCAGGTTAAGTTTCTAGCCAATCAGCATTCCAGAGCACATTTCTGATTTTAACTTTGCTTTGTGAGGGCATTCCTTTACTTTTTCCTTTTTTTTAAAAGAAAAAATGACTCTTATATTTTTTAAGAGGATTCTATAGATTCATAGCCAAGTTCTTTCTTTCTTTCTTTCTTTCTTTCTTTCTTTCTTTCTTTCTTTCTTTCTTTCTTCCTTCCTTCCTTCCTTCCTTCCTTCCTTCCTTCCTTTTTTCTTTCTTTCTTTCTTTCTTTCTTTCTTTCTTTCCTTCCTTTTTCTTTCTTCCTTCCTCTTTTTTCTTTTTTTTTCTTTCTTTCCTTCCTTCCTTCCTTCCTTCCTTCCTTCCTTCCTTCCTTCCTTCCTTCCTTCCTTCCTTCCTTCCTTCCTTCCTTCCTTTCTTTCTTTCTTTCTTTCTTTCCAGGGATGCCCAACCTTGGCAACTTTAAGACCTGCGGACCTCAGCTCCCAGAATCCTCCAGCCAGCATTTTTAAGTTGAACTTTAAAAAGTTGACAAGGTTGGACACCCCTGTTGTGGAGCTTTATAGGTGGTTCATAACCAACATGTACTTTCTCAGGAACTAATTCTCCCAATGGATTATAGCTAATTTCTTAACTCTCAGGAAGATAACTCCACAGTTCAATGCCATCTTTCTGGATCAAATTTTGCTTTTGTTCACGTCCCGTTCTCTCTTCTTTTCCTTAATTTAGTGGGCCACATGGAGAACATTTCACCTGGACAAATCATTGATGAGCCGATACATCCTGTGAATATTCCAAGGAAAGAAAAAGACTTCCAAGGAATGTTAGAATACAAGAAAGAAGATGAACCCAAACTCGTTAAGAATCTTATTTTAGGTGAGAGGCCTTTCTGCTTATCAAATGCACCGAGCGGTGGTTTTGCAAATATACATTGCTTTTGCCATTATGTACAATTTAATTGTTAGTCTACTGCACAGCATGATCCCTTTTGTCCTTCAAGAGCATTATGCTCTTCTGTTCTATAATAAGCCCAGATAATTTTTTTTTAAATTGGTGAGTGCACAAAGAAAGACAAACTTGGAACAGAATCAACAGCGTCCATCTAAAAAGAACAGAGAAGTATTAGTTCTTGAAAAGACTTTTGACAAATTATTTTGCCTTTGAGAGTCTTGATTCCTTGAAACTGGCTGGACCAGTTTTTGGCAGCATTTTCAGAAGTGGCTTGCCATTGTCTCCCTCCTAGGGCTAAGTGGCACTGGCTGAGTGCCGCGGTTGGCTTCATGCCTAAGGCAGGACAAGAACTGGTATCCTCCTAGTTGCCTTAAACCAGGGGTCCCCAACCCCCGGTCCATGGACCAGTACCGGGCCGCAGCCTGCCAGCAACCAGGCCACACAAACAAGCAAAGCCCTATCGGCGGGATGCAGGCAGCACACAAAACCACATCCGGTCCGGTCCGCGGAAGAACCTCTCTCCACATAACCGGTCCCTGGTGCCCCAAAGGTTGTGGGCCTCTGCCTTAAACCACTTCTGACTCTCTGCAGTTTTATTACGGCATGTTAAGTACAGGGGGCACAATGGCTCAGAGCTTGTCAGCTTGAAAGCTGACAGACCAGGTTTGAGACCCGGGTGCCGCTTGATGGGATGAGCTCCCGTCACTCGCCCCAGCTCCTGCCCATTTAGCAATTCGAAACACAGATAGATAAATAGGTGCCGCTTCGGTGGGAAGGTAACAGTGTTCCGTGCACCTTTGGCTGGCCACATGACCCCGGAAATGTCTTTGGACAACTCTGGCTCCCTTGGCTAAGAAACGGAGATGAGCAGCGCCCCCTAGAGTCGGGCAGGGGAAGCCTTTACCTTTAAACACAGAGGTCTGTGAATTCCTGTGTTCCTCTTTGTGACTTCTCCCTCAGAACTGAAGCCTCGGGGAGTGGCAGTGAATCTCATCCCAGGGCTGCCAGCTTACATTTTGTTCATGTGCGTCCGCCACGCCGACTACCTGAACGATGATCAGAAAGTGAGGTCCTTGCTGACGTCTACGATTAACGGCATCAAAAAAATTTTGAAGGTCAGTTTACAGGGTTCCGTTGAAATGTCAGTCCGGAGTTTATTAAAAAAAATTAACAGCTGATGAGCTCGTCTCGAAATCAAATGGTTACACCACCACTCTGTTATGAAAACATGTATTAAAGTATTTTTTCTGTTGGAATAATAAAAGACAACTAGCACCATCTCCATCAGTGGCACAGATTCCACGATGCAGAAATTGATTCAAAGAGAGTCCCAGAGGTGGTTTTTAAAAAGACAAGTGGACGTCTGTTTTTTCTTAAAGACATTTCGCTTCTCATCCAAGAAGCGTCTTCAGTTCTGACTGAAATTTCTTGGATGAGAAGTGAAATGTCTTCAAGGAAAAACAAAAATCCAGTTAACTTTTGGGGGGGAAAAACACAACATCACTTTTGGGACAACCATGACCTGGATGACTGAGAATCTCCACAGACAGTCAAAGAGAGTTACGCAGAAATCTGTGCAGGATCTAATGCAATGTGGAAGTGCTGCACCTTTTAATTTAGCGAAAGTAATATTCCGTTATCGATAACCTTGCATTTTAATCCTCTTTTAATGCACATTGCCTTTTCATCATTACTGTTCGTGTATTTTTGCTTTTAGAAAAGAGGCGATGACTTTGAAACAGTCTCCTTCTGGCTGTCCAATACGTGCCGATTTTTGCACTGTTTGAAGCAATACAGCGGCGAAGAAGTAAGTTTCCCATTTTGGTTTATTTCTGTTGGTGAAAGCGCTTTGAACATTTGAAGTGGGAGTGAGGCTTCATTCCGCTTCTTGTGCCATATCCGTTATCGGACCTTGGCGATCATATTGGCGATCCTGTTTTTATCAGCAGCCGCACGAAAAAGTGCTGCTGAGTTTTGTCCAAACCAGTCCCTTAGATTTTGAAGCCACAATGTTCTTCTTCTGCCTGGACCTCGTTTGCCTTCAATCTTTCCCTGGAGGAGTAAATGGAGTATGCCGTATTTTTCTGGGTGTCGCATCACATGTCCGAAATATTCTAATTTTTGTTTTTTAATTGTTTTGATGATTTCCCTTGGCTTTCCCAGGCGGCTTATCACCTCCTCATTTCTGATCTTGTCAACCCAGCTTATACGTAACAGCCGCCTGTAAATCCACATTTCAAATGCTTCCAGTCTCTTCAGGTGGCCTTCTGTCAGAGACCAACTCTCTGCTCCATAGAGCAGGATAGAGAAAATATAGCCTCTGACAAGCCTGATTTTCAGTCTTAGGCTTATGTCGTGACTGCAGAAGACCTTTTTCATTTTGAAGAATGCTGTTCGGGCTTTCTCTATCCTTGTCTTTACTTCAGTGGTCATGTCCTCATTCCGCTATCAGGCTTAAAGGAAGTTAGCCATACTGTTCTTCATCAAAAGGATGTTTTAAAAAAGTTACTATCCTCCTCACCTGTTTGAATACGACAACATAAAATACATTAATACTAACTTGGCTGTATTTTCCCCCCCGTACCTGCAGGGGTTTATGAAGCATAACACATCTCGTCAGAACGAACATTGCCTGACTAATTTCGACCTTGCTGAGTACAGACAAGTGCTAAGTGACCTGGCCATCCAGATTTACCAGCAGCTGGTTCGGGTTCTGGAGAATATTTTGCAACCGATGATTGGTAAGGCGAAACTAAATGACAGAAGAGAGAAACCAGTGTGTGGTTTTGTTTTTTCTCATTAAGAAAGTCATTTTCATCATTTGGATTTTCCTCCGATAATGTCCGTTGATATTACTGTGCAACGGAAGAATTTCGTTTTGTGTAAGCCGAGTTCAGAGGTTACTTTGCCACGTGCTTAGGGTTATTAAGCAAATTCAACTGTGGCTGTCTATAGCTACTACAGGCAGCCCTTGACTTACGACAGTTCATTTAATGACCGTTGGAAGTTACAACGGCACTGAAAAAAGTGACTTGTGATCCTTTGCACACTGACGACCACTGCAGCATCTCCATAGTCATGTGATTCACATTCAGACACTCGGAAACTGACTCACATTTATGATGGTTGCAGTGTCCCGGGGTCGTGTGATCCCCTTTTGCAGGGGTAGGCAACCTCGGCTCTTTTATGACTCATGGACCTCAACTCCCAGAATTCCTGAGTCAGCATAGCCGTTTATTCCTGCTTCTTTTGGTTTGGTTTGGTTTTGTTTTCAGAAAGAGTCTTCCTCAACTGAATTAATGACCTCTTTCCTCAGTTTCAGGAATGCTGGAGCATGAAACCATCCAAGGAGTGTCCGGGGTGAAGCCCACCGGCCTACGCAAGAGAACCTCTAGCATTGCCGACGAAGGGACCTACACCTTGGACTCCATCATGCGTCAGCTGAACACCTTCCACTCCATCATGTGCCAGCACGGCATGGATCCTGAGCTGATCAAGCAGGTGGTCAAGCAGATGTTCTACATCATTGGGGCCGTGACCCTCAATAACCTTCTCCTGAGAAAAGACATGTGCTCCTGGAGCAAAGGAATGCAGATTAGGTGGGGAGATCTCTTTCAGTATTTTAAGTCCTTTAAGTCAGTGGTTCTCAACCTGTGGGTCGGGACCCCATTTGGGGTCGATCGACCATTTCACGGGGGTCACCAAGCAAGGCTGTCTGCCATTTTTTTTGTCTGCCATTTTTTTTGTCTGCCATTTTTTCCCCTTTTCCGGCGGGTGCCTTACCTCCCTTCGGCTGGGCCAGCTGGTGGTCGGCCTGCTCCGTCTCTGCCGCTTGCCAGCTAAGCGTCGGCCAGCGCAGGGGGCGGAACCACGCATGCGCGGCACTCCCGGGCAGGGAAAGTCCTCGACTTACGACCGGTTTAGTCCTCGACTTACGACCGGTTTAGTCCTCGACTTACGACCGGTTGGGGTCGCGGCATTAAAAAGGTTGAGAACCACTGCTTTAAGTCCTTTTTTAAGACACACTGCTTGGCTGAGCAGGGAATTATTTTGAGTCAGCTGATTGTCTTGTGTTCTTAACATGAAGATCTTCCTGGGCTGGAGTACCTAGGCCAGTGGTGGCGATCCTATGGCACGCGTGCCACAGGTGGCACCCGGAGCCCGCTCTGTGGGCACGCATGCCGTTGCCCCAGCCCTGCCTCCCCACAACCCCCTCCTCACCAACAGCCTTCCCGGAGGAGAGGCTCCCCCAGGCACAGCCCACACAGCAGCGCAGCCAAGCACATGGCAGCCGGGAAGCAGGGGCAAGACTCCACCCTCGCGCCCCATCACGTGCAGATGATGCTGCGGGGTAAGGGCAGAGGGCGTGGCCGCCATGGCGCTGCAAGGCTGCCTAGGCGATCTGTGGTGAGTGGCCTTGTGGGTGGGCGGAGTGGGGGGCAGAGTGGGGGTGGGCCAGGGGGCTGGGTGGTTTTTGGGCACTCAGTCTCTAAAAGGTTCGCCATCACTGACCTAGGCAGATCTGTAGCTGTGAAGGTTGGCCCCTATATTTCTATACACAATAAATGAACGATGCACAAATGAATATTTCCGAAAGCGTCCCCCAGATGAACAGTCACTAAACAGGGCAGTTGTTAAACAAAAGCTACCTGTAGTTTTAAGTCTAATGTTACGCTCTAAATGGGATACCCTGCCAAATAACTTCCTTTTCATATGTGAATAATGACGACAACCGTTTACATTTAAATGCCGCCTGACTCTTGGCTGTTCTTGGTGACTTACAGATTGTTAGAAATGGGGGGGGGGGAACCATAAAACAAAGGACAGGTATGGCAGAGAAAGGCCACAAATGGTCTGATTGACTAGCCTATTTTAAAAAGTCAGAATTCCTGAGCAGACTAGTATGTTTTTCTGTTGTTCTGAATCAAAACCCAGTTTCCCCCATTAACTATAAAAAAAGACAAATCGATGGGAAAAAAAACCTTCCTTCTAGCAAACTTCACACTAAGTACCAGAAAGAGTAGAAATTAGGGGGTTTTCATTCCGTGTTTAGTCTTCTCAAGATAGCCTGAGCATTCTTGCCCACAACAAGGAGCTGCTGTTTCCCTCGTTAACAAACATTTTTGTTAATAATTAACAGAATACCTCTTGAAGGGCTACTGAGCAAGAATGCCTTAAAGAAAACCATTTCCACTGGTACAGACAGACTGAAAAAAGTGGCTAAAGGTTTTGATTTATTTTTTTCAAAACACATCCCACCCGCAGGTACAATGTAAGCCAGCTGGAAGAATGGCTTCGTGACAAAAACCTCATGACCAGCGGCGCCAAGGAGACCCTGGAGCCGTTGATCCAGGCCGCTCAGCTGCTGCAGGTGAAAAAGAAGACCGATGAGGACGCGGGGGCCATCTGCTCCATGTGCCACGCGTTGACTACCGCCCAGGTAACCCTCTTTCTGGAAAAGAGCAACAAAGATGATTAGGGGACCAGAGGCTAAAACATATGAGGAACGATTGATGGAATTGGGTATGTCTAGTTTAATGAAGAGAAGGACGAGGGGTGACACGATAGCAGACTTCCAATATCTCAGGGGCTGCCCCAAAGAAGAGGGAGTCAAGCTATTCTCTAAAGCCCCTGAAGGCAGGGCAAGAAGCAACGGAGAGAAACTAATCAAGGGGAGAAGCAACCTAGAACTAAGGAGAAACTTCCTGACAGTTAGAACAATTAACCAGTGGAACAACCTGCCTCCAGAAGTGGTGACTGCTCCAACACTGGAAGTTTTTAAGAAGAGACTGGACAGCCATTTGTCCGAAATGGTATAGGGCAGGGGTAGGCAACCTTGGCTCTTTTGTGACTCGTGGACTTCAACTCCCAGAATTCCTGAGCCATCCTGGCTCAGCATGGAAACCTCTCCATTTTTCCTCAGCATGGCTGGCTCAGGAATTCTGGGAGTTGAAGTCCACGAGTCATAAAAGAGCCAAGGTTGCCTACCCCTGGTATAGGGTCTTCTGCTTGGATGGGGGGGGGGGTTGGAGTAGAAGATCTCCAAGGTCCCTTCCAACCACCCTGGCTGAGTTGCCCGCACAATCTGCCTTTTGCCATTTTGCTCTTCCGGTGGAATTCGGCTTCCCTGCCCGTTGAGATCAGCAGGGTGAGCCACATAAAAATGCCACGATAGAAAAGGAGTCTGCCAAACGTAGATGACAATTCAAGAGAGACATTAAAAAAAAAACAAAGGTCTGAGTTTTGTTTTCAGGATTGATTTCGGGGAGAAGAACAGAAAGACACTCTTTGTTCTTTTATTTTATTTATTTATTATTTTAATTTGTATACCGCCCTTCTCCCATAGGACTCAGGGCGGTTCACAGCATATTAAAAACAAATAGTAAACACAAAATACAAAAAATTACAAAATACAAAAATACAGAAAATAAACCCCGATAAAAGCCGAATTAAAACCAAATATTACAAGCTGTGTTTCGAATTAAATACTTTTNTGCCTAAAATCCTCCCTAGGTCAGGCCCGCTTGCTGAAAAAGCCATGTCTTGAGGGCGCGGCGGAAAGTAAGGAGATCCGGAATCATCCGGATCTCGGGGGGTAGTTCATTCCAGAGGGTGGGGGCACCCACAGAGTAGGCCCTCCCCCTGGGGGTCGCCAGCCTACATTGCTTGGCCGACGGCACCCTGAGGAGGCCCACTCTGTGGGAGCAGAAGGATTTCTTTTTAATCCTTTGGAGCGGAGCGTGATGTCTGTTTAGCATAATTTTGACCACTTGCATTCCAATGTTGCTATCCACTGAAACAGGATGGACTGCTTTGAAGAAGTGAGCAACGATGATTGTTTTTTTTTAAAAAAAAATCCCGCAGTGATTTAAGAATTCAGGCTGAATGCAGATTTTGTGTCAGTTAGGAGCGATCCTATTGCAGTCACATCATGGTTTAACATCTCCTCATGACTTAGATTTAAAACATTGGTTAGGGCTTGAGCAGGGTCTATAAGATTATCTGGGACACTACACATCCTCTTCACGACCTGTTTTCCTTGTTCCCTTCTGGGAGGAGGGGGCTTCGTGGTATCCGAAGCAGAACATCCAGATTCAGCCACAGTTTCATTCCATACAGCATTAACCTTGTGAACTCTCAAGCTTCCTCCTTCCGTTATATATTCAAGATGGACAGTATTTAAACATTTATTTATGTATATGTAGGGGGGTGGGTCTATACATATGTTCATAGTGTGTTTAGGTGTGTGTCATGTATGTGTTTCACTTTGAGAGCGGGCATCTAAATTTCATTTTTGATGTGTGCCGTTGTGCCCACAGTAAAAAAAAATGACAATAAAGGTTTTATCTTATCTTAAATAGCAAGAATCTGCTAGCATTATCTTTTTTCTCTCTCTCTTTTAGATTGTGAAAGTGTTGAACCTATATACTCCCGTTAATGAGTTTGAAGAAAGAGTGTCTGTGTCTTTTATCCGGACAATACAGGTAATAACAACCAGCGGCAATTCACGAAAACATTGCTTTCCATAAGCTTGTGTCTCAAAGGAATATTTAATATCTACATGCAGGGTAAATTCAGTGCAAATTTGCTTTTAAACAACATCTTGCCATTTGTTTTTTTGGAAAAATAAAATAAGAATAGGGTTATTATTATTATTTTTTAAAAAATGTATATAATCCAAACAGTCTTGGATAGAATGTCGAACTGTGTACAGGTAGTCCTTGACTTAGGACCATAATTGAGCCCAACCTTTTTGTTGTTAAGTGAGACATTTGTTCAATGAATTTAGCCCCAATTTTACGACCTTTCTTGGCTCTGTCGTTAAGCGGATCACTGCCGTTCTTTAAATTAGTAACGCAGTTGCTAAGCGAATCGGGCTTCCCCCCCCTTGACTTTGCCTGTCAGAAGGTCTCAAAGGGTGATCACATGACGCCCGGGACACTGCGACCGCCATAAATGTGAGTCCGTGGCCAAGCAGCTGAATTTTGATCACATGACCACGAGGATGTTGCAACGGCCGTTAAGTGTAAAAAAAGGTCATAATTCATTTTTTTCTCAGTGCTGTTGTAACTCCAAATGGTCACTAAGGGAACGGTAGTTAAGTTGAGGACTGCCTGTATTTAAATAAGACACTAATGCGATCTGTTCTTCTCTTTGCAGCTGCGTATGCGAGACAGGAAGGATACTCCCCAACTCTTAATGGATGCTAAGCATATTTTCCCTGTTACTTTCCCATTCAACCCGTCCTCTCTCGCACTAGAAACGATCCAGATTCCCGCAAGTTTGGGTCTAGGATTCATCTCTCGGGTCTGAACCAAGAACAGAGTTAAGCTGTTGACCATCAGTTTCTATTTATCGTCTCTGAGCGGTGAAAACAAATTGAGTCTAAAGCCATTGAGGCATGGAGAGGAATAGAGGAAAAAGACTGGAAGGGAATCGCATTGCAGAAAACTGGAATGCGTCATAATTGTTTCACAACTGGAAGCCGATAGAAACCATCCACATTTGTACAAAATTCACACTCATCCCGTGCAGAGGCCTACCTAAAACCTTAAAGGGTAGAAACCACGCACGTTTGTATAAATTCACTCCTCCCGTGCCGAGGCCTACCTAAAGCTTTCAGGTTAAGGAAAAGATCAGTGCACCCTTTAATGTTTCTCTCCCCCCCCCCCCGGGTTGCTTGCAAGCTCTGTCTTATATTTGCATTGTAAACCAAAAACAATCTGTGACCGATAAATCGCGGTTGCTCTCTTTTTCCTTTCCACGCTAAGGTCAACATTATAATGTGCATCTGGTGGCAAAGAGCCGATTGTGTGAAGAGGACTCAGTTCTCAGTTTTAGCGGCTCTGAGAATCCCGTCCTTTATTCCGTATTTCACACGTACACCTTTTTTTTTTTTGTAGAAAACGGTCACCGATTGCAGATTGTTTCTGTGTCTCCACTGCGTGGAAAGGTGTCATTCCAGTGCAAAGGTGTGAGTGTGTGACCTCCAATCCATAATGTGTTTCTGATGCTCACGTTGATCAGGAAGTGAAAGCTGAGAATATGTTAAAGCTGCTTGTAAGATATTTTCAGCATTCTTAAGTCACAAATGATTTGCCAGTTAACAGGGACCAGCGAGGAGCTAAAACCAAGTGCGATTTTCAGAAAAGGATGGAAATATTTAGGGGTAGCTTCTGTGTATGTGTATATATATATTATACTGCTCAAAAAAATAAAGGGAACATTTTAACATGGAACTGAAGGGGTTTGCGTTCCCTTTATTTTTTTGAGCAGTATATATATACACAGACTCATATATACGTATATATACATATATATTTCAAAGATCTGAAAATTTAATAGAGACAGGCAACATACAGTATCATTGATCAGGCATTTTGCCTGTACAAACCATAAAATCCATGAAATAAATAGAAATAGTCATACTCTTAGAAAGCACCATTCATATTAGGACAAGGTTAATAAATAAGTTTTTTTTTTGATAGGTTTCAACCTGAGAGATAATGGATCAAATTAATTGATTGCCTTCCTATTTATGTCAATGTGACATAAATAATGAACTAATGAAAAGTGTTTTGGTTTACAGTCTGGTACAATAGAGCTGCTTATTTGTACTGTTTCAAACCATATCAGAAGTGTCGCGGTCTATGGTGTTCTTTTAAATGTACAATAATTTTTAAGGAGCAGAAATGCAAGTTTGTAAGATCACTGCAACTTTAATAGTCCGGTCTTTTAATAAGATTTATGCCAGTGTCAAGAAACATATAAGTAGTAACAGGAAACGATAACTAAGCACAATCTAAAGAAACTGGAACCTGTTTTCTAAAGTCAAAGAAAAACCCAGCGACATTATATTTTATATTTATTTATTTGTTTTGGTGTATGTTGCTTTTCATTTTTTTGTCTTTTATTTGCTGGATGTGTAATGAGAATGTGTAATATTTATTTTGTAGGTTGGGAAGGAGTTTTTTTTAATAGGGAAAGCGTTCATCTAAAATGCATCTCAAACATTTAATCTGGAAAAGAAGCTGTTCCTCTACTATTAGTACCGCTCCCAACCTTATGATTTTCTTAAAAGCTTGCTACATATTCATTTTTAAAAAAAAAATTAATGCTATCCCTGATTTGGACCCACTTTATTAAAAAAAAAAGGAAATATTCATTTTCTGTTTCCATGGGAACATTTCATTTAGACACATTATGAATATAATCTATGTAAAAGATTTTGCCAAAGTCTCTCAGGCTGCAGACAGAATACTTGTCATGATTTCCCCCAGTGTGAAACTGACATTTTGAAATATTTGTGGACCCTCACTTCAAGTTCTCCGGGCCCCCTTTTTAAAAAAATAAAATAAAATAAAATAAACCAGGTACGGTCAGTGATGATCAGATATACAAAAGAAGATGTTACATATCCTGAAACTGCCGTGTGCAATATTTTAATGTATCCTAACAACTGAGTTGTGTTTACTTTCAAACATCTCTCTGCTGTAAATGCACATTATTAAAAAGGTCTAGTACTGGATTTAATTTCTCTGTGCACCTAAAAGATGCTGTCACTTGAAACAGCTTTAAATAGGTTTTCACATGCAAAAGAGATGTGACTGACAGGGACACTGTTGAGGTAAATAAAAGACACCCCCTCCCCATTCTTTTTGTTTTGTTTTCTTGTGGGAAGGGAAGCATATGCTCTTTAATTGATTTTTTAAAAAAATATATATATATATTCAGGTACTCAAGTATTGCCTTTAATACATGTTCTTTATTTATGATACATTAATAGGTCTTTACTTGAAAATGTGCATTTTCTTTTATAGCTGGCACTACGTATAACAAAAACTAAGAGGATGTGTTCCTCCTAGAGTTACTTTAAAATGCTCTATTAAAAGGTCAACTTCCTCTGTGGCTCTAGCCAGTTGGAGTTTGTTACTACAAAGGGGCTGAAAGTTGAGGTCCGAAGAGTGGCCATTTCCATCCCCAATGGCTTCCTAAATTATCTGAACTTTATTCTCATCATCTCCCAGCCACAGGTGTAAATTAATCAATTTCCCCTTTGTGTGGTCAGTTTCTCTGTGTGTGTGGGTGTGTGCTGTGCAGTCAAACAATAGGTGTCCAAAACACTCTTTCTTAGAGAAGGTGAAAATATAGAAGAATAGAGTTTTAATCAGTCATCTTTAGGGCAACAATGGAGCACCTGAGTGAAACTCAAAAAAATGTTTCAGAGACACTGCTTGTGACACTCGTGACACTATGTGGCATTGGCGGTTGGATGGGGGTATGTGTTATCTCTTCCCCCCTTCCCCCCAAGTTTTACATCTTCCCAGTGAAATTTGCCACACTGGTTGTGGATTGTGAGAGTTCATGTTCAGAATCTTGGATGGCAAAGTACACTAACTTTTCAACACTTACTGGATTCTTAGCATCCTGTATAACAGGTATGTCCACCCTTGGCAGTTTTAAGACTTCGGAACTTCAACTCCCAGAATTCCCTAGCCATGCTGGCTAGGGAATTCTGGGAGTTGAAGTCCATAGGCCTTAAAAGTTGGACAACCCCCCCCCGCTGCATAATGAAAAGGCTGTAAGAGAAATTATATAAGGAGACAGCATTACTTTTAAAATCTAGCAGCCCAATTATTTCCCCCCCCAGCCAATATATCTTTTTACTGAGTCTCTAGAAATACTGGAATCCTGCCTTTTCATTTCAACTAAGTAATTTTTTTCCCAAGAATTTGACAATTCCAGAAGCGATTACGATGCTATTGTTTAGATATGTGGTTTTTAATTTTTCATTTTGTTTGTATAAAAGCCTTATTGTATCTTGTTTACTAATAAGGGTGATGGATGCCTGTCGGCATTATCCTCCTCCTAAGTAATCTGATTAATGTATCTTTCTCTCACATTAAAACTGAATGCTGCTTTCTATGTTTTAAAGGAGTTCCAAGTTTAACTGTGCTCTGTAATTCATCCAATGCTTTACGTATCAGTATTTTACGTGCACTTTTTATGGGTCTAATATTTTACGGTTACATGCTAGAAAAGCAGCTGTTTTCAAGTTAGAATTTGTAGCATCTAACACAATTTTGAGTTTTGCTTATTTCCCCCCCCCTTTAAAATATGACCATGTTGTTTTAATGTGGAAGTGTTGCCATCTCTTTTATTTTAACTGATATTCTACAATTTCTCTCCTTCCCAAGTGTGCTGAAAGACGTGCTTTTGAAACGTATAGACCCAAAATATTCCTCCAATATTACCTCATTACTGTAGGTTTCAGATAGTTTTCGCTTTCCTTCTAATGTTCTCTGCTCCTATAATATAATCTTGCGCCCCGCGATTGGAAGAATGTTTTTCTTGCTTAGTCTGGAACAATTTTGTTTTATGGAATGTGCAATTTGTGCAATCCTGGGCATCCTTTTAAAGCCCCTAAGAAAGTTGCAGGTAAGGGTTAAATGCACTGTATTCAAAACGTGCTTGCTTTGATCATACAGCTCCTTTCTTGTTTGTGCTGGATCTGTTTGTTTTCAGTGCCCATCCCCAGAATATCCTAAGAGGGCTGGGGGCATTGATTTGTCTGTTTCCACGTGTACGCAGCTTTGTGCATCAGACATCAAGTCACAATAAATTTGCACTATTCATAATAGGTCTTTCCTGCTGGTACAAATATGTCTGCTTTTGGGGGGCAGATTGTCCAAGGACATCCAGTCTCACCCACAGCAGACTTTAGCAAAATAAAACAATTTCAGGTCTACACGTGGATACAGAGTTATTATTCTTGATCCCAATAATAATTTTTTCTCAAAGCAAACACTCCTTCAGTTAATTTGCTATCTCAAACCATTGTATCTTTTTTTGCTTTTGAGACTTTCAAAACTGGACACATTTCAACTGGTTTTTTTGTTTTGTTTTGTTTTGTTTTTTAAAAAAATGGCTTGATCACTGTACTTTTAAACTTGCAATTCCTTTTGAAGCAAAAACAACAGGGTTTGAGGTCTTTTACCCACTAGGCGTAGATAGAAACCAAAATGTTAATCTGAATGACTTAAAAGCTTGGAATTGTCATGGCGTCTGACATAATTAATTAATAAATGTATGCTTCGTAAATGCTGTATCTTAGAAGAAATGTCCAAATAAAAGGAAAAACGCTAAAAAGTCTTTATTTTTCAGTCTCTTGTATGAAAGGCTATTGATGAAAGGGATGCATTCAGTCATAACGTTTAACATACTTCAGTACCTGTCCATGAACTCATCTCAACGTGCCTTGGGCCTAATAAAGGACCACCTACTGTATATAGATCCATCCTTGATGCCCGGAAATTGCTTAGAAAAGTCCTATATTCCAAAATGCCATCACTTGCATTTGATACTTGCATTCCCCACCCCACCCCGCCATTTCTACATTGAAAACTACACAATAGATGGTGACAATGGCCTTTTCGTTTTTTGTTTTTTATAAAGGGGGTGCGTGGAAAAAACGTCCCTGAAGCCAGGAGGGCGCCTTACATTCAGGTCACACACACACCCTTCCAGTTTTTACCGAGATGGCTTTTAGGCTAACAGAAACCTACCCATTCGGTGTCCGGAACATCTGGACCAATTTGGCAAGCTTGTGGGAACATCTGGCGCGAGGCTCCTGAGCAATTCAAAAGCGCGCGCGTGGTTTTGTGCCAGTTTGCTGGGGCGTCCGCGGTGTGTGTGTGTGTATGTGTGTGTGTGTGTGTTCGGCCTCGGGGGAGGTCGATAGGCCAGCTTTGCTACGCGAGTTCCACGAAGGGCGACTTGTCCCTTCCGTGCCCTTCCCTGCCCGGCTTCGCGTGTCCTGTGAATGCAACCGCTCGGGCTGGAGAGGGGAAGCGGAGCTGGCGCTGGAGAGGCGCGCAAAACAAGGCAGCTCCAACCCGGATCCTGCCGGGGAGACCCTCCCTCCCTCTCCCCGCGGAGGGGGCCCGAGGGCAGCTCCCTCCGCGGGGGCGGCCGGCAAGGAAGCAAACAAACGTGGCGCTCCGGCTGCCGGCGGGGAGGGACGGAGGGAGGGAAGGAGGGCGCGGGAGGCGGCGGCGCGGAGCCCCACCTCCGGCCGGCCAGAGCGCAGCGGGCAGGGCGCGCACCTTCCCCGCCGCCG